>NC_089503.1:181442811-181746113 GCF_036850995.1 Saccopteryx leptura | reverse complement strand
GGAGTAGCAGCTTCCATCCCTTGTTGGATTCTTTCAACCAGGCTACCATCACCACAGATACTTCCCTCATTAAACCCTCATCATTTAAACACTTTTAGTGAATCATCTGTTTACTGCTAAGATTGCGACTAATAAACTTACTGTCCACTTCTTGAGAAAATGTAGGATATCTTAAAAATGTAGTCATCTAGCCTATAATTGGTATTCAACAAATATTTACTGAAGAAGCAATGACTAAACCAATGCTCAACAAACTTCTTAAATAAGGCCCAGGTTGTAAATATTTTAGGTTTTGCAAGACACATGGTTTCTGTCATAACTCTTCAACTCTGCAATTATAGCAGACATGCAACCATAACAAATACAAATGAGTGTGTTTGTGCCCTCATAAAACTTTCTTTACAAAAACAGGTGACAGGCCAGATTTGATCGCCAGGCCTTAATGTGCCAACCCTCAAAGTAAACATATGAAATACAGTTATAAAAGTGTGTATTTTTTAAAATTTAATTTATCATAAATATACCTAATATATGAGTAAACATACAGAACAAGCTAAAGAAGAAAAAAAATTCATGAGCAATTAAAACTAGAATTTTGTGTTCACTTACAGTATACTGTACTTATACGTAGCATATATAACATACTATATTAAAAAAATTAATAAGCATAGTTGTATGTCTTGCATTACAAAAGTGTTATATTAATATGGACATATTTCTAGAAATAAAACCATGATGAATATCAGAATATAAGAAAAACATGCATTGAATCATTAAAAATAGTTAAGAATAATTTCCCTTGACTTACAATATTTTTAACATTATAACTTTGAGCAGCCTAAAACTGTCTTACTTTTTATCAGAATATCACTATACTATAAATATATACCTGATTTGGCCCTGGCCGGTTGGCTCAGTGGTAGAGTGTCGGCCTGGCGTGCAGAAGTCCCCAGTTCGATTCCCGTCCAGGGCACACAGGAGAAGCGCCCATCTGCTTCTCCACCCTTCCCCCTCTCCTTCCTCTCTGTCTCTCTCTTCCCCTCCCGCAGCCGAGGCTCCATTGGAGCAAAGATGGTCCAGGCGCTGGGGATGGCTCCTTGGCCTCTGCCCCAGGCACTAGAGTGGCTCTGGTCGTGATGGAGCGATGCCCCAGAGGGGCAGAGATACGCCCCCTGGTGGGCGTGCCGGGTGAATCCCGATCGGGCGCATGCAGGAGTGTGTCTGACTGCCTCCCCGTTTCCAGCTTCAGAAAAATACAAAAAAAAAAAAAAAAAAAACTTTTCCAAGACCAACACAAATAAATAGTCGCAAATAAAATTTATGTTTAGAGTCATAAATGGTGGATCAATGTATGAGTAAGAACACACACATTTCCTTTTTCCCTATAACCATGGTACAGTTAATCTAATATTTTTCACTGTTCTTTGAACCCTTAGGTAATGACTATTGCTAAAGACAGGATATTAGGTCATCCAATTATGTGATTTATTACTTTGTGTTCCACATGGTTATATTTTCAGATTTTTCACTATGATAGCAGAAAATCTAGGCCTGGAGGAGGTGGTTACACAAAGATATTCTAACACTCATTAGATTTATCTAAGAACTCTAACGGATACTTTTGGTATGGTCTCTCCAAATTCAAAGTAATACATTGAAGTAGAGCCCTGTATTGTGCATGTGTTTCCAAATAATTCACTGAAGTGAAACACAAGTATTGCTAATCTAACATGCTGTAATTAAGATGGAAATAAATACATCCTTCAAACTAGATTACTTCTTCATCAGAGAAGGGCAAAAATATTTCCACAGCTGTTCGACTCATTTCAGAGCTCCTCATATCACAGGTTTAAGTGAGGCACTACTTCCCCTTATTAAAAAAGAGAATATTAAAATATTACAGTATAGTAATCAGCATGTGAAAGGAATTACAATGCATTTAAAAGTCTTTTCACTAGTAGAACTAGATTAATTAAAGAAACAAAGGGCAGTTTTGTGTTCATTAATCTATTTTCACATTTAGATGCCTAACCACAAAGCTGGGAGGACCATTTGGACCCTTGAATCTATTATCATATGTGTCCAAATGATACCCTCTGACCTCACTCACTCCTTCATTAAAAAGAGAATGAGAGGAATAATGCTACCTTCCACACATGAAAAAAGCAATCCATTTCATGATCCCCAAAAAAAGACACTTGCTATATTTTCCTCAAGTTAACATCCCTCCCTTTAATATAAATATAGGTTCTAAAAGCATTTGTTTATTCCAAAAAGAAAAGACCTACTTACTCTATCAATTTTTTGGTTAGTTTCTCAGAATTGTCCCTAGTAATATATATAATCTTGGGGTTCGGGTCATGCAACAGGACTGGGAAATAGCAGAATATGACCAGAAATTGTCTCAGGATAATGAATGATTTGACACAAAATGATTTCCTGAAAGCCAAAGTTACCATTTCAGGAAATTCATTCTCTGTGGTTCCCTGAGTCATGAGGGAGGTGAACTGAACAGAATGAGAATAAATCAAGATGGGGCACTTCATGGAGATAGAGCCCTTTCTTTGGGTATCTCAAATTGCTGCAAGAAATACTGTTTAAATATCACTCATTGTGTGATAAATCTACTTAGTTTTATCTTAAAGACTAAGTAAAAACCTGTAAACTTAAGAGATTCAAAAGAAAGTATATATCAATATTCATAATAGCATGAACCAGCAAAAAAATTTTCTATCTAATTACTTATAAATACTTTAGCAATTATCTGCACAAAATTATTTAATTATAATAAACTCCATGTTTTCTCTTTATTCTGTTGTACATTAAAGAGTTCATATGTTATCTATCATTTTCATGTCTCTTCCAGTTGAACACAAAACAAACATGACTTGAGCTTCTCAGACCAGGAATCTATGAGTCAGAGAGGGTTAGCTGCAAATGTAAAGAGATAGAAACATGCAGATCTATGGTGACAAAGTAGCTAAACCTTACACTTGACTTAAATTGGAAAGGCACATATTTATACCACTTTAAAAAAACACTAGAGAAAGTAGTAATAGTATACTGAAAATGAGATGCACTTATTGGACAAAATTTATATGTTAAAAATAGTATCTTTTGCTTTAAGACTTTAATTATTATTGCTAAATCAAATGGCAGCATCAATAATAAATAAATTGAAAAATATATGGTTAGATAGGGAAAAACAAAAGCAATGAGAAATTGGAATATCTTATAACAAAAATATTGTAAAAATGCATTATATGTTTTGTTAAATTAAAAAGGAGGATATGAAACATTTTTATACCTAATATTGTATAATATAATAACTAATATTAAATTATATAATAGTAAAGTAATATATATATAATAGAGTTATATTATCTATTGGTGTATAAACCACATATTCTAGAAGAATATACAATAACACTTTGACAATAGCCGTATAAGATGTTGCAAATGCACTCATGACTTTTAATCATTTCTTTGCCTTCTACCTTTTCTACAGTAAATGTGATACTTGTGTGGGAAATATTTTTAATTCAATTCAAGAGACTTTGGTTCATTCTGGCAGTTAATTAGCCATATGCAATTCAGACTGTTCAGCCTTTCCAATGAAATATTTCCCAATGAAGTATCCATGGAAACACAACAAACAATATCATTTCTCAACACAGAAAACTAAGAAGCTCCAGCAGCTGAGTCCTTCTTGAAGGAATTCCTCCTCAGTACCGTGTGAATGAAATCAACTGAGAAGTGCTGCAGTGTGGCCAACGTATATGGAGACTGCTTTCTCCCCATTCACTACGTCCTGTCTCCAAGAACCTCCCACAGCAGAAACATGAGACAATTGACTCGTGAGTACTGTGTCATTCACAAATGGCCTCCTGAGATTGTCAAAGTTGTCTCCTATTCTTGAATCAGGTCTTCCATGTTTAAAACAATCTGGAAGGTTGAGCTCACAGTAACCCAAAGGGCCAGAGCACAAGCATTACAGTAATCTAAGAAGGGAAGAGAGAGAAAGAGCACTTGGATCATAAGGGCCAAGAATATTAAGAATAAATTTACAAAAGAGTGCAGCACAGTCAGAGCACAGTCCCTCCTCCTTGGGGATAAAGGGAGACAGAGACAGCTTTTCTGTAGGAAGAAAAGAGGTACAGGGCTCTCCTCTCTTGCCCAGAAGCCTCCCTTAGTCTTAACACAAAGCAATGAGATAGAAATTATTGTATCAATTTTAGAGGGAAGCCAACAAAATTCAGAAAGCTAAATAATTGGCCCAACATCACATTAAAGTGGTAATAAAATTCTGAACCCTATAATCAAACTTAGTGCTCCATATAATGAAGTCATTACTTTTAAATACAAATGCCAAAGATAAAATTAAAGGGCAACATCAATGCAATGATCAATAAATTGAAAAAATTACATTTTAAATAATTTTGTTTTCAAAAGTTTTTTTTTTATTTTACTTCAGTAGTGCTCTGGTACTTTGGAGCCAATGAAATTGATAAAGTTCATCACTGTTATTATTACCTCTATTATTTTTTATCTCAATACTTTTTACAAGGTTTATGTTTTATAATATACTGCTCACAAAAATTAGGGGATATTTCAAATTGAATATGAAGCTATAAAATATTCCCTAATTTTTGTGAGCAGAATACTATTGTGATTTATTAGTAGGATGAGAAATTTATAAATAGCTTCTGGACATACCTCATCACCATGATATACTGTTGTTTCAGCAGTCATTTGTGGTGGAATTTAATTTGTTTCCATCATTAGTTTTTGAAGTACTTGAGAAGAATGAGACCTGTGTTATGATGCAGATTTAATACCATGTTTTGCATGCAATGAGAATTTACAAATTTTTCATTGAAGATTGGCACTCCTGGGTGGTATGAGGATAATGGTTGCAGGATCCTTTCATTCATATGACTTTTTAATTTCTCTTGAAATTCGTACTATAAATGATCATTCTACCTACCTATGTTCCATTTGGTAGAGAAATCAATGCTTTTAACTAAGGATAGCATCGTTTCAATGCATACCAATAGGAATTGAAGTGCTGCTAAGTTCAATGCCAGCTAAAGACAAACAGATAAGGGCATGCAGATTTGAATTACTTTCCACTAACTACTGGAAAACATTTTTTATTTTAAAGGGATAATCTATTGCTGATAATATAAAATGCAAACTTCACAGTGCACAACTTGTGTAATTATGTCCTTATTAAATATAGCATCCTATATTTTCTGCTGATTACTAAATATGCCTTCCTTTATAGCAATCAACCACCTGTAATGAAGATGAAATATTTTTTCCATAAGACAAGTAAAAAAGCCAATTAGTCAAACTTCTTGCATCAACTTGACTTTGACTTGATGCTTGATATTGTTTTTAAGTGTGTGAATGTGATGTTATTTAGTGTGTGTAAACCACAAATGGCTCCTGGCAAGACCTCATATTATTAACAGTGAGATTAGCAGAGGAAAATTTAAAAAACACTATGGGGATTGTTTGTACTGTTTGTTTGTTTGGGGTTTTTTTGGATGTATTTTTGCTCTGTGTGGTAGAAGACAGTTTAAAACAGCACTGCATGAAAAAAGAAGCAACTGACCGAAGGTTGCAAGTAAGCTTCAGAGAAGTCAAGGTTTCTACAGCTCCTCTCAGCGAAGGGGAGGTTTCTAATGGTCCCCTGCTGACTTCAAATGTGTTCAGAGCCTGCACCCAGCAGCCACAGTAAAAACTTCCCAATGTAATAATAATCACTTAGGGTGAGACTGTGCTGCAGACCCTTTTCCCCCCAACCAGAAATCACCTGAGTAAAAAAAGCTTTATCCCGTTGGGGAGACACAGAGTTTCAGAGACATGAAAACAGGCGTACATTTCCATGATACTTAGAAAAATGGGGTAGGACCGGCTTCTCACTATTGATATCCTCAGAGTCAAAGAAATTAGCACAAGCATACTTTTACTTCAGTTATAGGCATCTTAGCAGTGCCTTAAAACATTTGTTGAGGATATTTTTCATATGTAAAAAGATATTATTTTTGCTCAAGGAAAAAACTTTTGGTGGAGGGGGAGAGATTGATTATATATGTGTAAATATAATCCCAGAATCATGTAATTGTTAATGTCTCTGGAATGTGGGATGCAGGGTAAAGTAGACACAATTCTTTTTACTTTTTCAATTACTGGTTTGCTCACCATTGTTACAACGAACATATAGTACTTTAGTAATTATTTGTAACAACCTTTTTCTTTACAGTTACTTTGAACAATTTCTTCTAATGACGGTGAACTATGTTCTCTAAGAAAACTACCTTAGCTTTTTCTAAAAAGTGGGGTTTAAATAAATACACATACTAAAATATCCTCAATGTTAGTTAGCATCTTATGAATCATTATATTCTGGGAGATGATCTTCAATTAGATTCAACATTTGTCACTTTCCAGATCATAAGTGCTTGCTCATTCATGTCTATATTTTATATGACAAACCCTCTGAAGTGAATTCTACACCACTTTCTTTTTTAAAGAAACTTAGTCTCTTTATTTTTATTTATTGATTTCAGTGAGAAAGGTAGTGGGGGGGTGAAAAAGAGAGAAAGAGAGACAGGAGCATTGAACTACAGTATTCCTGTATGTGCCCTGACCAAGGATTATATTACCTTTAAGTAGTAGTGTAATCAGAGCAGATCAGAAAATGTCAAAGTCCAAGAAAACAGCACATACAATACATTTTGTTTCACTACACTGAGCTTTCACAGAATACTGTCAAACTCTGACTGAGAATCCTAAATGCTAGTGTTTCAGCAGTATCAATGATTCACTCATTTGGGAAAAATTTGTGAGAAATAAATGGAAAACAAGAGGACACAAAAGCAGACCTAGTTGACATGCAGCTGAACTTGGTGTTGGGATCCATAAATCAAGATGTTCCATTCATTCTCCTCTACATTCCTACTTTTTGTTCTAGCCAAACACATAGAAGATTGGAAAACAAAATTTTCAGGAAATCAACAGAATGTTCTCTAAATATGAGTCTTCCGAGGATGGGGCAGAGCTAACCTCCCCTCAGATGAGAAAGGTCTGTAAAAACCCCAATCCAGTGTAATTACAGTCAGATTTCAGACTCATTTGTAGACTGTTTTAAATTTACAGATCCTGGGCAGGCCAAACTGCATTAGAATTTTGGGAGGTGAAGTCCTAATATGCACATGCCTTTTAAATGTATGTTTATGTTTGTCTCCATAAGTGATTATTATGCCTTGATTATAAAATATTTATAGAGAAGTCTAGGATCATAAAAAAACCAAAAGTATCTGGTGGAGAAGTAATTTTAAAAGTACGTCATTTTTCCAATTCCAAAATTGAGAATTAAGATTATTTACCTGCAATTAATGAATTGAGTGCAACAATTAACTGAATTGGTGTGCTTAGATGACGTTACTCAAAATCATGTCTGCCCTAGCAGAAGGTCACCATGGTAAAGTGTTTGCAAAGTTTCCATTTGTTGGTTCAGCCATTTTTAATTTTGTTAAAGTTAAATATCAGACACATTTTTAGGAAAAGTCAAAAGTGTATCAAAATATAAATTCTAATTAAATAAATGGTTTTCTGTTTATTTAACCAAAGCACTGTTTCCACTGAAGCATATGTTACCTAAAGTATAAGCCTTGTGTATGCATTTTGCTTTCTTCAGGAGAACTCAGTGCATGTGTATGCTCAACCCATCACTTCAAAATTCCTGGAAGTGGGTGAGAAAGACTTAACTCTCTCTGTATATATGTATAAGAAATTAAGGAATACTCATATTAATAAGTTGACTGGAGTCTGTAGCTAGACCAGGAATAGAATCCAAGTTACTTATTTTTAGAGTAATGCCACTTTGATTTTTTACATGCAGTATAATACTTAGCCATACACTTTAAAGGGGCACAGCTTTCAACAAGGAAAGTAGCAGGAAAGAGAGTTATTATAGTTCTAGAAGTGAATAAAAATTTGTGTGGCATAGGCATAGGCATAGGTGTGTTGGAAGCCTCTTTAAAGCAGGTAGAATGAGTTTTTCTATTTAATGGGCACGGTAATCTAACAAGATAGGTATTACATCCAGTTTCTAAGCAAAGAAACTGAGGCTCCATAATTTGCCAGATGACAACTCACATTATCTAGACACATTTCTGGGGGTAATGAAAAGTTCTTCTCCTGACACATAACCAGTGCTCAATAAAGGTGAGTCTGGCTATTCCAAAAAGGCTAATTCTGACACCCTGTTGAAGATCTCACACTGCTGGGGCTGATTACCTTCTCTGTTATCAATAATGGCCGGCAATCTGGCCTAGTAATTTGAAACACATTTTGACTAATATAGCTTGATGTTAATGGGGAAATATATAAAATATGGCTTTTTTCTTACCCCCCCCAAAAAGGAAACCCAGCAGGGAGCCAATCACAGCATAGCCTGTGGTCAATCACATTGCCTCAAACACATTAATACTTAATGTGCTATAAAAAAGATTTTTCTGCACGTTTTCTTTAGGCCTGCACCTGTTTGGAGTTGTTCAAATTACCCAAACCTTACATAGCCCTTAGGATTATCCAGGCTCTAAGTGTGTCCATTTACTTAATTCTTAGAAGAATGCCGTGAAGAAAAATGCCATCTTTACAGATAACTCCACCTTTAACAAATAACAGATAATAAGTGGCGAGGCCAGAACACAGGTGCAGACGCCCAGTCATGAAGGGCTTGCTATCAAGTGTTCCCCCCACTCCCACCCCCCACTGCCTCTCTCTACACTGCGCGACTGAAGACCCGTCGCTTGGCCTCACAGATGGCACCGATAAACTGGCTTTATGACTGCCTGTCCACCAGCATGTTGAAGCTTTGGCTTCTTTTGTCATGCAGCTAGGCCTCATCTAGACTGAGTCCTGGAGAGGATAAAGGAAGATCTTGATTTCTTACTACCTGACAGGACCTTTGCTCTGGGATGATAGCTTTGCAGCTTCCACCCCCCCATCACAGCATTTGGTGCTCTGTCCTCTTTACGTCAAGTCAGCACATTACCGGTGTCCTTTGAGTCTTAAGCATTGAAAAACAGGGACCATAAAATGTGATACTGTTCATTAAATTAAATGGAAAGTGAAAATCTTGCATAAATACCATTTAGTGTTAACCCTTTTTAAAGTAAAGGGTAATATATTAAGAATAGTCTATTTTAATACAATCAGAAAATTTCAACATTAAAAATTAGGCTCCTAGTTGGGCTATATGTGGCAAAGTAGAGTTATCACAGTCCAGGTTCTTCATGGAAAAGTTTTCCTTATTAATCCAAATTTCCAGCCACTGATATTATGTGAAACAAGATTGGTTAAAGGCTTCTCATGTTATCAGCAATTTGCTAGTTACAGAAAGTAAGACTATTTGTGAATAAGGATTGCAACTAAGTGCTCTTTCTCATGATCTGCATGCACACACACAAAAAGACAGCAGAAGCATTCTTTCATTATATTCTTTGACCACAGGAGCTTAGCTTCATCTTTATCCCCCAGCCTTAGAATGTGTGTCTCACTCCCAGGGTTGCCAGGAGGAGCCTACAGTGGCCTAATTTATCTCATCTAATTATTGCACAGCACTGTACCTATATTGACATTTTTTCACCTTCTTTTCCAAGTGAGAGAAGGGGAGATAGAACAACAAACTCCTGCATGCACCCTGACTGGGATACACCCAGCAACCCTTGTCTGGGGCTAATGTTCTGCCCATCCGGAGCGATGCTCACAATAGAGCTATTTTTATTGCTTGAGGCAGAGGCCACAGAGCCATCCTCAGTGCCCATCCCAATGTGCTCAAACCAACTGAGCCATGGTTATGGGAAGAGAAGAGAGAGAGAAGGGGGAGAGGGAGGAGGAGGGAAGCAGATAGTCCCTTCTTCTGTATGCCCTGATGAAATCGAACCTGGGATACCTACACAGCAAGCAGACCCACTACCACTGAGCAAGCCAACCAGGGCAGACATTTCCAATATGAATCATATGTACAAAGGATGGCAAGGACTGGCTAAGATATTGTTCAGACTCCAGTTAAGTGTGTAAGTATATTCATCACCTGTGCCCACCTACACAATGAACAAGCTCTACAATTTCTAACTATATTCCTGTGTTATGTGTATTATAGTTATATTTATTAAATTATAATTTTGTTTGTTGGAGCTAATAATAAAAATATGGCTTTATATTATGCATCTCCTTAAAATTTCATTTTTAAGGCAGTCATCCTTATTATTTTATAAAGGTATGTGACCAAATGGAGTTGGGCTGAAATGGTCCTTTGACATAGTTTGAGGAGGACTACCCCAGGCTACATTTACCCAATTAATATAAAGTTGACCCTATGTATTCTATCTCCTGATAGAATCTCCCTGTGATTATTTATATTCAAAGTATCACCTTGATTTTATTTTCTCAACAATCAAGCCAGAGATTATACCTGCCCCTTGAGGTTGGAAGAATCATCTCTTCTTGCTGGAAACTGCAGGAGAGATGGAGCCATGATACTTGTTGAATCATCGAACTGGAGGCCTGGTGTTTTGTGTGAAATATGACTAGTAGAAGTCATGTTTGCATTTGCTTCCATGTGGCTAATGCAGGAGCATTTTCCTCATGCCTGCTGAAAACTTATCAGGGATGACAATGGACAATGTTAATTGCTATTTCTGCCCATTATCATTTCTAGAACCTCAACTGTCAAAACCCTTTTCCGTTGCTACCCTCAGTCTGGGCTGCCAGTGTTCAGGCTTCTTGGATTGCCTTCCATAGCCTTTTTCAGGTTACAGGGACAGCATGTGGTCTCCATCCCTTATGGGTTCACAATCATCTTTCTAATTCACTCATCAACCTGACAGTAGCCCCATTTCTTTCTACTCCTTATGCTGACTTTATCTTAGGGGTCATTGCCCACATATGCTACAAAATCAAGATCAGGCAACACATATGGTGTTAACACTGGATAGAGAAAAAGGAAGAGTAAGCTCTAGAGAAGGGGAAATGTAGACTGCAGGATTGCCATGACTTCCAACTTCAAGACCAGACTTGTATGGACTGCATATGATCCTAGTGGCTGGAGTTTCCACTCTTCTTTCTCTTTTCTATTTTTCATGCAGAATTGAGTTAAATAGGCTTTCTGAGGAAAACACAGTGTTGAAAAATGAGCTGGAGAGAATTTAGCAAGAGCTTGAATTTACAGAAAGGACAAATGATGCACAGAGGTAAGGGCCCTGTCTCAGTGGTTCCGCTCAGAACTTACAGCCTATCACAGATTTCACTCTTTGTAGAATGAGCTTAGAAGGTATTATTGCTGTGGAAAATGGGATGTGTTCACAGATCAACTCCACCTTCCAGAATATCCTAAGTTGGTGAGCTGTGCTGACCTCTGACCAGCCTGGACATACATGAAAGGGCTCATACCTTCTTGAAAATGTTGGCATCCACCTTCATTCCTGAGTGCCTGGTCTCGAAAGTTTGAGTTAGAAAGTGCGTGAGTGAGTCAGGAAGTCACCACCACAGCGCGCAGCTCCAGCACAGGCCCGCATCTCTCTGAAATCCATGTGCACACACTTTTCACCCCTACAGAAACACTCCACATCATGCTAAGGGGTGGGGGAGGCAGCAAGTATTTTTGTAAGGGTGAATGGTGCCCATAATACCTTCCTGTTCATTCATGTCTTCATAATGGTTTCAGCTGTACTTTTTCTACAAAATTTGTTTCTGGCCTGTTGACTTTAGTGAGTCAGAGTCAGGGGTGGGGAGATGGGTATGGAGAAAAGGCACAAAGATGTGACACTGAGGCTGGAGAGAGTGTTGGGGATGAGGGGAACACTGAAAACCTCTCAATGCAGTTCTGCTCTCACAGTTGTCCTATTTTATCCAAGGTCAGGTGTTTTCTTTTTTTTCAACTCTGACGTTAAAGATTAGCTCAGCTCTAAAATGTTGAGAATGTGGTGCTGATTTGATAAAATTGCTATGAGATTAATTAAAATGTGAACTGCAAAGCAGGTGGTCAGTAAGTGATTACTATGATGTTGTAGCAATTCTGAAATCTAAAGCTCTTTTTTCAATCTAGAAACTATTTTTTTTGTTGTTTGTTTGCTGCCAGCACCCCTTGGACAAGAACTTCTTGAATGTAAGGCCAATTTGGTCTTTATGCTGCTGGTAGTGAGTAGTCACAGGCTGTGCTGAAGAGGAATTAGTGGGTGAATTGAGGAATGTTGTGAAGGATGTTCTGTAATCATGGCAGTGTCCTCTGGTTCTGAGGACTGGGATCCACACTGGTCAGCAGCCGCAGCTGGTATACTGTAGAACAGGCAGAGTGGTTGCAGTGTACAAGGAGCAGGTGTGGTAGTGTTGTGTGGCTACACATCCTAGGCTACAGTTACACTGGGTGATGACTGGGAGAAAAGAAACTGGCTGGTCAAAGTGATATGTTAATTTTGCTTCTTCAACAGAAAGGAATTGGAAGCTGTAAAGAGAGACAAGGAGAAGGCCTTCTCTGAAATGGATGAGCTCAGCAAACAGGTCATGTATTCACACCTGGCATGAAGCTAATGCCACACCATCCTTTTTTTCATATTTTTTTGAAATAATTTCAAATGTACGAGAAGGAAATAAATAACTTTTTTCTGAAAGATTTGAAAGTGAGTTGTGACCCATCAACCCATCAACCCCCTCATTCCTCAAAATCAGGAAATGAATGTGGTGCAGAGTCCCTGCTTTACATCCTACCTGTTCAGCTCTGCCAGCTCTCCAACACGGTCAGAATCTTGTTTGGCCTTCAGTCTCTTTCAATCAGTCTTCCCTGGGGCTTTAGGACCTTGGAACTTTTTTAAAGACTTTATTCATTTTAGAGAGAAAGAGAGGGAGAGAGACAAAGAGACAGAGACAGAGAGAGAGAGAGAGAGAGAGAGAGAGAGAGGGAGAGAGAGAGAGAGAGAGAGAAGGAAGAGGAGCAAAAACCTCAGCATTCCAGGTTGATGCTTCACCCACTGCGGACCTTGGCACTTTCAAAGATAACAAGAAGTTATTTTGTAGGAAGTTCCTCACTTTGTTTGATGTTTCCTTGTAATTAGATTTAGATAATGTATCTTTGGCAGAAATATAAAAAATGGTAGTATTCTTCTCATTTCATCCAGTTGGATACAATGATTGGCCCCTTTATTAGTGATTCTTGGTTAGGCAGTGTTGGCCAGGCTACTCCACAGTAAAGTTATTCTTCTCATTTTATGAGCGGATACTTTGATATTATGTAAATGCTATTCTTCATCAAAATCTTACTTACTTCAGCATCTTTTGTTTTTTGATGAGTCAATTATTACTATAATTTCTATGATGGCAGCCAGTTGGTGACTAACCCCACTATTCCTTTTGTATTTAATAATTGGTATTTCAGTGTAAGAGCTTTCTCTTCTCCCCATTTATTTATTTAGTTACATCACTATAGTCTTATCATATATCTTATCATTCCTGTTTTATTTAATGGGTTATAATGTTACCATCATTATTAAAGGCTTGTAGACAGCTGTCTTCTCCTTATGTCCTCACATGGTCTTCCCTGGTTTGTGTCTATTTTTTAATCTCTTTTTATTAGGACACATTATATTGGATTACGGCCCCTCATATAACCTCATTTTACCTCAATTACCTCTTTTAAAGACCCTATCTTTTAATATAGTTATATTCTAAGGTACTGGGGGTTTTGGCTTCAATATGTAAATTTTGGGAGGACATAAATCAACCTGTTACAAATAACACAACCAAGCTATTGACATTGACATAATGCATGGATCTCTTTCAGATTTCACCAGTTATACTTGTTTAATTGTGTGTGTGATTGTGTGTAAGTTCCACACAACTTTATTTCTATGTAGTTTTATGTATCCACCACAATAGTCAAGGTACTGAAGTTCTAACACTACGGGGACCCTTCATGTTGTCCTTTTATAACCATACCCACCTCTTTCCTGCCCACCTACTCCTATCCCAACCCCTGACAACCAATAATATTTCCTTCACTTCTAAAATTGTGTGATTTCAAAGTGTTATATAAAAGGAATAATATAGACTATAACCTTTGGGACTGGCTGTGCACACATATTATAACCTCAAGTGGCATAGTTTTTTTTTTTCTTTTAAATACTCTGAAGCTGGAAATGGGGAGAGACAGTCAGACAGACTCCCGCATGCGCCCGACCGGGATCCACCCGGCATGCCCACCAGGGGCGACGCTCTGCCCACCAGGGGGCGATGCTCTGCCCCTCCAGGGTGTCGCTCTGCCGCGACCAGAGCCACTCTAGTGCCTAGGGCAGAGGCCAAGGAGCCATCTCCAGCGCCCGGGCCATCTTTGCTCCAATGGAGCCTTGGCTGCGGGAGGGGAAGAGAGAGACAGAGAGGAAGGGGGGGTGGAGAAGCAAATGGGCGCTTCTGCTATGTGCCCTGGCCAGGAATCGAACCTGGGTCCCCCACACGCCAGGCCGACACTCTACCGCTGAGCCAACTGGCCAGGGCTGGCATAGCTTCTTTTTATTGCTGAATAACATTTGAAGGTATTGATGTCCCACAGTTGTTTGTTTGTTTGTTTGTTTGTTTGTTTGTTTGTTTGTTTGTTTTTAACAGAGACAGAGAGAGAGTCAGAGAGAGGGATAGATAGGAACAGACAGACAGAAATGGAGAGAGATGAGAAGCATCAATCATCAGTTTTTTGTGGTGACACCTTAGCTGTTCATTGATTGCTTTCTCATATGTGCCTTGACCGTGGGCCTTCAGCAGACTGAGTAACCCCTTACTTAAGCCGCGACCTTGGGTCCAAGCTAGTGAGCTTTTGCTAAAACCAGATGAGCCTGCGCTCAAGCTGGTGATCTCAGGGTCTTGATCCGGGGTCCTTCCACATCCTAGTTCGACGCTCTATCCACTGCGCCACCGCCTTGTCAGGCCCACAGTTTGTTTTAACACTCATCTTTTTATGGATAGCTGGACTGATTTCAGTTTTGGGCAATCACAAATAATGCTGCTATGAATATTCCTGTGCAGGTTTTTGTACAAAGGTAAGTTTCTATTTCACTGGGATAAGTGCCCAACTGTGAAGTTGCTGAGCTATGTATATGTGGTAGTTACATGTTAAGTTTTATGAGAAACTGCCAAACTGTTATCCAGAGTGGCTGTAACAATTTACATTCCACCAGCAATGTGGAAATTGTTGGTGATACAGTTTCTCCATATTATCCTTGTCAGCATTTGGTGGTTTTGCTCTTTTATTCTGGCCACTGGGTATTCCTATGTTGGTTCCACTCTGAGAAAGTAATTTCCTCTAAGAGCTGGAGAAGAACAGAGTGCTGTGAATATACTTCAAAATGGCCACTGTATCAGTCTGCTCGGGCTGCAAAACACCACAGGCTGGGGCTTAAACAACAAAAATTTATTATCTCACAGTTCTGGAGGCCAGAAATCCCAGATGAGGGTGCTGGCTGATTTGGCTCCTGGTGAGAACTCTCTCCTTGGCTTGCAGACGTCTGCCCTCTCACTGTCTGCACAGGACCGTCCCTCAGAGTGTGCACACAGAGGGAGAGGCTGTCTCTTCTTTTCCTTCTTATCAGGTCATAGTACTATCAGATTAGAACACCATCCTTTGAGCTCATTTAATTTAATTACCTCCTAAAAGTCCTATCTTCAAATATAGTAACATTGGGGGTTAGGTCTTCAATATAAATTTTGGGGGGACATAATAAAGTCAGTAGCAGTCACTTTATTGTCTACTTATTAAAAGCAAAAGGATGTTTTTCTCTGATCTTACCTGTAAGGGTTTTCTGAGGTTTGGGAAAGTGGGAGGCTCCCCTGAGCCTGGCCTCCTATGACTTTTTGACTCAAGCCAGTTCAGGCACAGCCCCCAGCATTCATGTGTCCCATGTATTCCAGGCACCAGTGTCCCATTGTATTCCAGACTCCAGCCATCTGCTCCTGGTAAACAGCAGTTCTCTTTGCCTGTGTCTCTAGTTTTCAGGGTATTGGTTTGCCCTGTGACCTCAATTCTCTGATGGGCCAAGAAGCATTGTTGGTTTTTAGTTTATTCCACTTTCATTCTTATTACGATATGGGAATAATTACATGCCAAGCCAGAAACCCCAAATAGTACTGTTTTTAATTTTGTTTTTTGCATGTTCACTGTTGGGACATAGACTTACAATGCATTTTTATCTCTTGGTCTTGTATCCTGCCCATTGCTGAGATTACTAATTAGTTCTAGGAGTGTTTTTGCTACCTTCAGCTTCTTCAATCCTTGTTTCATCCCTGAGATAAGTCCCCACAGCTTTTCTCTCCTGGATCACTTCTTCCCATGCATGACTGATAAGGTTACTGCTATGGAAACTGCCTCAGACTGCTTGTGGTGAGTGGCTTGTCTTGACTCACATATTTGGGTGTTTGCTTCCATACCTGTGTGGTAGCCTTGCTTGGGCCTCCTCCATTAGGAGAATAATTCAGGGATTGATTTAAAATAAAAACTTCAGGCTCTATGTTTGCCTGAGAAAAAGCATTGTATATAAATGACCTATTTGGGGATTTCCTGGGCTCAGATTGCTGCCTGACCCTTACCCCATTCCAGTTTATCTGAGGACACATTTGTAAATGGATTATAGGCATCCACTTTCTTTCCTTCCCTCAGGTTTTTGTTAATGTAAAATTGTAAATACACATAAAAGTTGAAATAATAATAAACTGACCAGCCACGTACAACAACCTTAATTTAACAGTTGTTAACTATAACATGTGCTTCAGTCATTTGTTTATATCTGCTTTTTTACTTCTGTCTATATATGTGTTTTCTGAACCATTTGAGAGTGAGTAACAGATATAATAATACTCTGCTCCAAAATATTTCAGCAGGTGTCTTTTAAAAATGAGTGCATCTTCTACTTAACTACAGTATTGCTATCACACTTAACAAACTTAATCATGACCAGTATTCAGACCAATCCATATTTATCTGATTGCTCAGAAATTTCATTGTGTGTGTGTGTGTGTGTGTGTATGTTTGTGTGTGAGAGAGAGACAAAGACAGAGAGAGAGAGAGACAGAGACAGAGAGAAAGATAGATAGGGACAGACAAACAGGAAGGAAGAGAGATGAGAAGCATTAATTCTTCATTGTGACACCTTAGTTGTTCATTGATTGCTTTCTCATATGTGCCTTGACTGTGTCCAGCTGAAGTTGAACTCATTCACTCAAGAAAATTTTCAAACCCAGTGGCCTTTAGAGTCTTGACCATTCACATCTGTTTATTCACTTATAAGTTAAATATAGAGAGGACTATTCTATTAGCTCATGTACAGTATAAATGACACCCAAAGAATAGATGTGCCAGATGGTAGCACAGTGGATAGAGCACCAGACTCAGATGCAGAGGATCCAGATTTGAAACTCCAAGGTCACTGACTTGAGCATGGGCTCACCAGCTGGAGTGCAGGGTCACTGGCTTGAGTGTGGGATCATAGACATGATAGAATGGTCACTGATTTGAGGCCATAGGTCACTGGCTTGAAGCCCAGGGTGACTGGCTTGAGCACAAGGTCACTGGCTTGAGTAAGGGGCTACTTACTGTGCTGTAGCCCCCTGGTCAAGGCGCATATGAAAAAGCAATCAATGAGCAACTAAGGTGCCACAATGAAGAATTGATGCTTCTCATTTCTCTCCCTTTTTGTCTGTCTGCCCCTATCTGTCCCTCTCTCTGTCTGTCTCTCTATGTCTGTCAAAAAGAATAGAAGTCTGAGAGAGTTGAAATTGTCATGGTCTAAAAAAAGACATTAAAATTTTAAAAAGAATATATCAGATGGAAATTATTTCTAGGGTGTAAGGTTGTTGCAATATTTGCAAATCAATTAATGTAAAATACCACATAAATAAAATGAATGATAAAAATCATATGATCATTCCAATAGATTAAAAAAATGTATTTGGCAAAACCCAGCACCAACTTTTGATAAAAATGCAGCAAAGTGGGAATAGATTGGGGAACATGCCTCAAAATAATAAATGCCATATATGACAAATCCACAGGTAACATACTTGACAAAGAAAAGCTAAAAGTGTTTACCTTTAGAGAAGGAACAAGATAGGGATGTTAAGTCTCACCTCTTTTACACAACATAGTACTTGGATCCCTAGCTACAGCAATCAGACATGAAAAAAATAAAAGGCATTCAAGTTGGATGAAAAAAGTAAAATTTATTATTTGTAGATAATATGATATTGTAAGTAGAGGGCCCTAAACATTCTACCAAAAAACTACTAGAACTGATAAATACATTTGGTAAAGTAACAGAATACAAAATAAATATTCAGATACTGGTTTTAATTTTATACACCAATGATAAACTATCAGAAAATGAAACTATGACAATTTCATTTATAATTGCAGTAAATAAACAAGGTACCTAGGAATAAATTTACCAATTCACTTAAAAAATTATGAGACACTGAAGAAAGTGAAAAAGATACAAATAAGTGGAAGCAGGCCCTGGCTGGTTGGCTCAGCGGTAGAGCGTCGGCCTAGCGTGCGGAGGACCCGGGTTCGATTCCCGGCCAGGGCACACAGGAGAAGCGCCCATTTGCTTCTCCACCCCTCCGCCGCGCTTTCCTCTCTGTCTCTCTCTTCCCCTCCCGCAGCCAAGGCTCCATTGGAGCAAAGATGGCCCGGGCGCTGGGGATGGCTCTGTGGCCTCTGCCCCAGGCGCTAGAGTGGCTCTGGTCGCAATATGGCGACGCCCAGGATGGGCAGAGCATCGCCCCCTGGTGGGCAGAGCGTCGCCCCATGGTGGGCGTGCCGGGTGGATCCCGGTCGGGCGCATGCGAGAGTCTGTCTGACTGTCTCTCCCCGTTTCCAGCTTCAGAAAAATTAAAAAAAATAAAAAAAAATAAAAAAAAATAAAAAAAAATAAAAAAAAAAATAAGTGGAAGCATATACCATTTTCATGGATAGAAAGAATTAGCATCATTAAAATGTCCACATACCCAAAGCAATCTGTAGATTCAACACAATTCCTATCAAAATGCTAACAATGAAAAAAAAATGCTAACAATGGGTAATGTCACAGAACTAGAAGAAGTAATCCAAAAATGTATATGGTATCACAAAAGACCACAAATAGCCACAGCAATCTTGAGAAAGAAAAACAAAGTTGGAGATATTACACTACCTGATATTAAACTATACATGGGCTATAGTAATCAAAAAAGCATAGTGCTGGCATAAAAATAGACATATGGATCAATGTAACAAAGTAGAGAGCCCAGAAATCATCCCAGGCCTATACGTTCAATAAATATTTGATAAAGTAAGCAAGAAGCTACAACGGGGTAAAGACAGTCTATTCAATTAATAATGTTCTGAAAATTAGATACATGCAAAAAGTGAAAGTAGACCACATTTTAACACCACACACAAGAATGATGTAAAAATAGATTAGATGTTTAAATTTAATGCTTGAAACCAAGAAAATATGGAAGTAAATATGGCCAGTAAAATCTCTGACATGTCTATTAATATATTTTTTGTGATTTTATCTCCTTGGGTAAGGGAAACAAAAGAAAAATAAATGGGACTACTTCAAACTAAAAGTTTTTTGCACAGTAAAGAAAACCATCAACAAAACATAAAGAAACATTGAATGGGAGAAAAGATTTGCTAATGATACATCCCATAAGGTGTTAATATCCAAAATTTATAGAGCTTATACAGTCAACACCAAGGAATTAAACAATTAAATTTAAAAATAAGCAGAGAACGCTTCTTCCAATAGGAAATACAGATGGCCAATAAACAGATGAAAAGATAGATGCTCAATGTCACTAATCATCAGAGAAATGCAAATTAAGACCATAATGAGATATTATTGCCTCAGACCTGTCAGGGTGATAATAAGAATATCAAACAATTGTCAGCAAGGATGTAGAGAAAAGGGAACCCTTGTGCATTGTTGGTGCAAATGCAGGTTGGTTTCAGGCACTATGGAAAACATTGTGGTGAATCCTCAAAATATTAAAAATGGACCTGCCTTATGACCCAGGAATTCCACATATGGGTATATATCTAAAGAAATTCAAAACACTAATCTGAAAGAATATATGCATCTTTATGTTCATTGTAGCATTATTTATAATAAATAAGGAAGCAATCCATATGCCCATCAGTAGATGGGTGGCTAAAAATATGTGCTACATATATACAATGAAATATTACTCATCCATAAAAAGAAGTAAAATCTTATTATTTGCTACAGGATGGACAGACCTAAAAGGAATTATGCTAAGTGAAAAAGTCAGAATAGACAAATACTACAAGATTTCACTAGTATGTAGGATCTAACAATATAAATGAACAAACAAAAGACAGCAGTATAGAGAACAGATGAGTTACCAGAAGGGATTTGAGTTAGGTAAGTGAGTGAAAAAGCTGGAAAAAAATTTTTTTAAATCAAGTGAGAGGCAAGAAGGCAAAGATACTCTTGCATCCACCCTGACTGGGATCCACCCCAGTATCCTAACCCCCATGTGGGGTTGCTCCTTGGCAATGGAGCCACTCTAGCACCTGAGGCAAGGTCATGGAGCCATCCTCAACACCTGGAGCCAGCTTGCTCACTTGAGCCATGGCTGCAGGAGAAGTCGAGGGGGTGAGGAAGGGATAGAAAATCAGTTGGTTGCTTCTGCTGTGTGCCCTAATCAGGAACTGAAACCAGGACTTCCAAATGCTGGACCAATGCTCTACCTCTGAGCCAACAGGCCAGTGAAGGGATTAAGAAGTATAAATTGGAAGTTACAAAATAGTCAGGAGGGATGAAGTACAGTATAAGGAATGTAGTCAATAATATAATACCTATGGTGCCAGGTGAGTACTGGATATATCAGGAGGAACACTTTGTAAAATATACTGCTCACTAAAATTTGGAGAAATTTTATTGCTTCATATTCATTTTGCAATATCCTCTAATTTTTGAAAGCAGTATATATTATCTAACCACTAAGCCATACAACTGAAACTAATACAATTTAATATTGAGCATAACCTATAATTGAAAAAAAACCCAGAAACTTTCCAGTCTGACCTGTGGTGGCTCAGTGGATAAAGCATCTACCTGGAATGCTGAAGTCACTGGTTTGAGGTCCTGGGCTTGCCCAGTCAAGGCACATAAGAGAAGCAACTACAAATTAATGCTTCCCCTTCCTCTCCTCTGCCTACCTCATGCTGTTCTCTTTCTCTCTTTCAAATCAGTAAATAAAATATTAATGAAGAAACTATTTTCAATAAAATGTTATAAACAAAATGAGCTTTATACCAGATGTAACTGCCATGAACTTATCATGTGGAAACACCTTTTGATCCTCAGGAAAGTACAAAGAGATGATTTAAAGAGAAGAGAATGAGAAATTGTCAAGATAAATTAGTGCTCTCACTAAGCTTGCGAGTGAGGTGTGCACATTACCAAGAGTGCTGAGGCTGGCTCAGGGTGGCACTCTGAGAACACTGGAGAGCTGCTGACACAAGGTCCCAAGCACTGAGTTTTGTGGGGAAAAAGCAAATAAGCAAAAAGGTGGCTTAGAATAAGACATGTATGGCTGGTTTGGAAAGCAGTTTGGCTGTTCCTCAAAGTGTTAACTAGAGTTACCATATGACCCAATAAATCCACATTTATGTTTATGTCCAACTTAATTAAAAACATATGTTCACACAGAGAACTTAAAAAAAAAGAATTGAAGGTGGGGCCTTGGCCAGCTTGCTTAGTGGATAGAGTGTTAGACTGGCATTTGGACATCCTGGAATTTATCCTTGGTCAGGGAAAAAAGAAAAAAGAGAATAAGACATGCATGGAAGAGACCTGAAGACAGCAGTGGAGTAGGCAGATGCACAGAGTCCCAGCTCACACCACCAAACTGGATTACAAACTAATTTATGAGAAATCAACATGAAAAACCAAATCTGGACTACAAGAACAGCTCTCAAAAACCAAGGAGCAAAGAAGAAGCCACAACAAACCTGGTATAGAGTGCCCGAATCTCCCATGCTTACAGAAACAGAAGGGGGGTGAGGCTGAGAGCCCCAAAGGGATCGCACTCCAAGGAAAAGAGCACTAAATACTGCTCACAGCCACTTGGCTGATGACCAGGGAACGAGGTATGTTGAAAGGGCTGGCTTATCTTTGAAAAAGAAAGGGGAGAGAGACAGACAGTAAGGGGCAGAGGAATGCAGGGGATGACCTGAAAAGCTGACTCATTAAGTGCTGGAGTTGGCCATAGCTGGGGGAGTGGCTGATGCTTCCACAAAAGAGAATACAAAGTGCTTTCAGGTCACAGATCTGCAGACATCTCTCTAGATCCAATCAGTGCAACAAGACACAGCTGAAAACAAAAAGTGGAAAGGAGAGGCAGTAACTCAGGTCTCCATGGAGATCTGAGATACACCTCCCCCTACTGAAGCTGAGAAAGAACCCATCCCCAGAGAGATTGACTGGCAGAAGAGGACTTCAGAGTCTCAGGTTACACCCACTGCATTACTGGATACAGTTTCAAATAAGCCCCCTGCTGAGATCAGCAAACAAGACAATCACCTGTTAAGAAAACAAACAAATCAAGACTTCAAAGTGGCCAAAATCCGAAAGTGGATTACAAATAATAGCTGATGCCAAGCCAAGAAGACCTAGAAATAGCACAACTGAAAACTGGAGGCAGAAAACACCAAGCCTAGACTCAACCAGCTCTACAAACAAAACACCCAAACACACAGATATAATAAGAAGACAGAAAATTGCAATGCAAATGAAACCACAAGAGAAACATCCAGGAAATGAACTGAGTGATATGGAAATAACCAAACCTCTGGATGCGGAGTTCAAAATAATAATTGTAAGGATGCTTAGAAATCTTAGAACAATTGGTGGTCATTACAAAAACCTAAATAAAGAAATAGCAAGTATAAAAAAGAATATTGAAATATTAAAAAAGAATCAGATGGAGATGACAAATAAAATATCAGAAATGAAGACCACAATGGAAGGAATTAAAAACAGGATGGATAGAGCTGAGGATCAAATCAGCGAGTTGGAGGACAACTGGAATGAAGGCATGAGCAGAGAAGGAAAAAGAAAAGAGACTCAAAAAGTATGAGGAAACTCTTAGAGAGCTCTATGACAATATAAAGAGAAATAACATTCGCATCATAGGGGTTTCTGAAGAAGAAGGAAAAGAAGAAGGGATAGAGACTTTGTTCAATCATATCATAGCTGAAAACTTCCCTAAATTAATGCCTGAGAAACTCTCACAAGTTCAAGTAGTACAAAGAACTCCATTAAAAAGAAACCCAAAGAAACCTACACCAAGGCACATCATAATTAAAATACCAAAGCTGATAAAGAGAAAATATTAAAAGCTGCTAGAGAAAAAAAGGCTATCACCTACAAAGGAGCCACCATAAAAATGACATCAGAATTCTCAACAAAAAACTTGAGGTCAGAAAAGAATGGCTAGAAATATTCAAAGTAATGCAAAACAAGAACCTACAACCAAAACTATATTATCCAGCAATGCTATCATTTAAAATTGAAGGACAAATAAAAAGCTTCTCAGAGAAAAAAACACTCAAGGAATTTATTACAACCAAACCAATGCTGCAGGAAATGTTAAGAGGCCTGTTGTAAACAGATCAAAGAAGGAAAAGAATATAGCAAAAGAGAAATACAGCTTTAAAGAATAAAATGGCAATAAACAACTATATATCAATAATAACCTTAAAAGTAAATGAATTAAATGATCCAATTAAATGACATAGGGTAGCTGCATGGATAAGAAAACAGGACCTGTATTTCTGCTGTCTACAAGAGACACACCTTAAAACAAAAATGCACATAAACTGAAGGTAAAAGGATAAAAAATATATTTCATGCAAATGAAAATGAAAAAAAAGCTGGGGTAGCAATACTTATATCAGACAAAATGGACTTTAATACAAAGAATATAGTAAGAGATAAAGAAGGCCACTACCTAATGATAAAGGGAGCAATCCAACAGTAAAATGCAACTATTATAAATATCTACATACCTAATATAGGAGTACCTAAATATATAAAGCAGACTTTGATGGATATAAAAGGTGAGAAAAACAGCAATACTATAATAGTAAAAAAAAATTTTTAATTAATTTTACTAGGGTGACATCAATAAATCAGGGTACATATGTTCAAAGAAAACATGTCCAGCTTATCTTGTCGATCAATTATGTTGCATACCCATCACCCAAAGTCAGATTGTCCTCTGTCACCTTATATCTAGTTTTTTCTGTGCCTCCCCCCTCCCCCTTTCCCTCTGCCTCCCGTCACCCCCCCACACTCTTGTCAATGTCTCTTAGTCTCGTTTTTATGTCCCACCTACATATGGAATAATGCCCTTCTTGTTTTTTTTCTGATTTACTTATTTCACTTCATATAATGTTATCAAGATCCCACCATTTTGTTGTAAATGATCCGATGTCATAATTTCTTATGGCTGAGGAGTATTCCATAGTGTATATATGCCACATCTTCTTTATCCAGTCTTCTATTGAAGGGCTTTTTGGTTGTTTCCCTGTCTTGGCCACTGTGAACAATGCTGCAATGAACATGGGGCTGCATGTGTCTTTACGTATCAATGTTTCTGAGTTTTTGGGGTATATACCCAGTAGAGGGATTGCTGGGTCATAAGGTAGTTCTATTTTCAATTTTTTGAGGAACCACCATACTTTCTTCCATAAAGGATTTACTACTTTACATTCCCACCAACAGTGAATGAGGGTTCCTTTTTCTCCACAGCCTCTCCAAAATTTGCTATTACCTGTCTTGTTAATAATAGCTAATATAGCAGGTGTGAGGTGATATCTCAATGCAGTTTTGAATTACATTTCTCTAATAACTAATGAAGATGAGCATCTTTTCATATATCTGTTGGCCATTTGTATTTCTTCCTGGGAGAAGTATCTGTTCATGTCATATTTCCATTTTTTTAATTGGATTGTTTGTTTGTTTGTTGTTGAGTTTTATGAGTTCTTTGTATATTTTGGATATTAGGCCCTTATCTGACTGCTGTTTGAAAATATCTTTTCCCATTTAGTTGGCTGTCTGCTTATTTTGTTGTCAGTTTCTCTTGCTGAGCAAAAACTTTTTAGTTTGATGTAGTCCCATTCATTAATTTTTGCCTTCACTTCCCTTGCCTTTGGAGTCAAATTCATATAATGCTCTTTAAAACCCAGGTTCATGAGTTTAGAACCTATGTCTTCTTCTATGTACTTCATTCTTTGAGATCTTATAATTTAGGTATTTGATCCATTTTGAATTAGTTTTAGTACAAGGGGACAGACTGTAGTTGAGTTTCATTCTTTTTCATGTGGCCTTCCAGTTTTCCCAGCACCATTTGTTGAAGAGGCTTTTTTTTTTTTTTTACCATTGTGTGTTGTTGGCCCCTTTATCAAATATTATTTGATCATATATGTGTGGTTTTATTTCTGCACTTTTTATTCTGTTCCATTGGTTTGAGTGTCTATTTTTCTGCCAATACCATGCTGTTTTGATTGTTGTGGTTCTATAATAGTTTGAAGTCAGGTATTGTAATGCCCCCAGCTTCATTCTTTTTCTTTAGGATTGCTTTGGCTATTCGGGGTTTTTTATAGTTCCATATAAATCTGATGATTTTTTGTTCCATTTCTTTAAAAAAATGTCATTGGAATTTTGATGGGAATTGCATTAAATTTGTATATTGCTTTGGGTAATATGGCCATCTTGATTATATTTATTCTTCCTATCCAAGAACAAGGAATATTTTTCCATCTCATTGTATCTTTTTCAATTTCCCTTAATAATGTTTTGTAGATTTTATTATATAAGTCCTTTACATTCTTTGTTATGTTTATTCCTAGGTATTTTTGTTGTTGTTGCAATCATGAAGGGGATTTTTTTTTTTAGTTCATTCTCAAATGTTTCATTGTTGGCATATAGAAAGGCTATGGACTTTGTATGTTAATTTTGTATCCTGCAACCTTACTGTATTGGCTTATTGTTTCTAGTAGTCTTTTTGTAAATTCCTTGGGGTTTTTCATGTATAGGATCATATCATCTATAAAAAGTGATACCTTCACTTCTTCTTTTCTGATATGGATGACTTTTATTTCTTGTTCCTGATTTAAGGGAAAAAGTCTTCAGTTTTGCGGCATTTAAAATGGTGTTAGCTGATGGTTTATCATCTATGGCCTTTATCATGTTAAGATATTTTCCTTCTATACCATTTTTTTAAGTCTTAAACAAAAATTATGTTGTATTTTATCGAATGCCTTTTCTGCATCTATTGATAATATCATGTGGTTTTTGTTCTTTTTTTTTTTTTTGATATGGTGAATTACGTTAACCGTTTTACGTATGTTGAACCATCCTTGAGATTCTGGGGTGAATCCCACTTGATCATGATGTATTATTTTTTAATATGTTGTTGTATTCGATTTGCTAGTATTTTGTTTAGTATTTTAGCATCTGTATTCATTAGAGATATTGGTCTGTAGTTTTCTTTTTTTGTGCTGTCCTTGCCCGGTTTCGGTATGAGGATTATGTTGTTCTCATAAAATATGTTTGGAAGTATTGCTTCTTCTTCAATTTTTTGGAAGACTTTGAGTAGAATAGGAACCAAGTCTTCTTTGAATGTTTGATAAAATTCGCTGGTATAGCCGTCAGGGCCCGGACTTTTATTTTTGGGGAGGTTTTTAATGGTTTTTTCTATTTCTTTCTTACTAATTGGTCTGTTTAGGCTTTATGCTTCTTCTTGACTCAGTCTAGAAAGGTTGTAGTGTTCTAGGAATTTATCCATTTCTTCTAGGTTGTTGAATTTAGTGGCATAAGGTTTTTCATAGTATTCTACAATAATTCTTTGTATATCTACAGTGTCCGTGGTGATTTCTCCTCTTTCATTTTGGATTTTGTTTATATGAGTCCTTTCTCTTTTTTCCTTGGTAAGTCTTGCAAAGGGTTTCTCAATTTTGTTGATCTTTTCAAAGAACCAGCTCCTTGTTATATTAATTTTTTCTATACTTCTTTGTTTTCTATATCATTTATTTCTGCTCTGATTTGTATTATCTTTTTTCTTTGACTAGATTTGGGTTGTATTTGTTCTTTTTTTCCCAGTTCCTTAAGGTGTGAAGTTAAGTCGTTCACTTGGGCTCTCTCTTGTTTGTTTATATAGGCCTGAAGTGATATGAACTTCCCTCTTATCACTGCTTTTGCTGCATCCCATAGATTCTGATATGTCGTATTGTCATTTTCATTAGTCTGTATATATCTTTTGATCTCTGCACTTATTTCTTCTTTGACCCATTCATTTTTTAAAAGTATGTTGTTTAGTTTCCACATTTTTGTGGGGGTTTTTTCTTCTTTTTTTGCAGTTGAATTCTAGTTTCAAGGCTTTATGATCAGAAAATATGCTTGGTACAACTTCAATTTTTCTGAATTTGCTGATTTTATTTTTGTGGCCCAACATATGGTCAATTCTTGAGAATGATCCATGTACACTGGAGAAAAATGTATACTCAGTCACTTTGGGGTGAAATGTCCTGTAGATGTCTATCATATCCATGTGCTCTAGTGTTTTCTTTAAGGCCAATATAGCTTTATTGATTCTCTGTTTGGATGACCAATCTAGATCTGTCAGCAGTGTATTGAGGTCTCCAAGTATGATTGTGTTTTTTGTCAGTTTTTGTTTTAAGATCATAAAATAGCTGTCATATATTTTGCTGCTCCTTGTTTGGTGCATATATATTAAGAACTTTTATGTGTTCTTGATTCAGTGTCCCCTTAGCCATTATGAAATGGCCATTTTTGTCTCTGAGTACTTTTCCTGTCTTGTAGTCAGCATTATCCGATATGAGTATTGCTACACCTGCCTTTTTTTCGATGTTATTTGCTTGGAGTATTGTTTTCCACCCTTTCACTTTGAATTTGTTTTTATCCTTGTTGCTTAGATGAGTTTCTTGTAGGCAGCATACAGGCGGATTTTTTTTAATCCATTCTGCTACTCTTTGCCTTTTTATTGGTGAGTTTAATCCGTTTACATTTATTTTAATTATTGACAATTTGGGTTACATATTGCCATTTTTTATGTTGCTTTCTGTTTGTTTTGTGTCTTGTTTAATTCTTCTCTTTCGTTTTTCTATCTTTTGATTTTATTTGGTTGTATTCCATACATCTTTCCTCTGTTGCTATCTCTTTTAAATCATGTGCTTCTGTGGTGGTTTTTTCAAAGGTGGTTACCATTAAGTAAAGAAAAGGGTTACTACCCTGTTCATTGTAGTTCACTATCTTGTGAGTACTTTTGCACACCATCGTCTTTTGTTACTGTTAATCTCCATCTTCTCCCCCTTTTCTATTTTGTTTTTGTTGTCACAGTTTAAATTTGGTTTTATTGTGTTTTTGGTGGATCTTTTACTTGTGGTTTTGTTTTATTTTGTTTTTTTGTATCTGGTTGGAAAACCCCCTTTAGTAATTCCTGGAGTGGGTGTTTTCTGATTTTAAATTTCATCTTTTCTGTATCTGTGAATGTTTTTATTTCTCCTTCGTATTTGAAGGATAGCTTTCATGGGTATAGTATTCATGGATGAAAGTTCCTCTCTTTCAGAACTTTAAATATTGGGGTCCTCTCTCTTCTAGCTTGTAGAGTTTCTGTGAGAAATCTGATGATAATCTAATGGGCCTTCCTTTATATGTTGTATTCTTCTTTTCCCTGGATGCCTTGAGAATTTTTCTTTGTCATTGGTTTTTACCAATTTCATTATGATGTGCTTTGGAGTAGGTTTGTTGGCGTTAATAAAAGTTGGAGTTCTGTTTGCTTCTTGAATTTGAGGCTTTAGTTCTTTCCACAGGCTTGGGATGTTCTCATCTATTATTTGTTTGAATATGTTCTTCATTCTATTTTCTGTCTCTTCTCCTCTAATATACCCATTATTCTTATGTTGCTCTTTTTGATGGAGTCAGACAATTCCTGTAGGTCTTTCTCTTTTCTTTAATTTTTGAGTCACTTCTCTCTGTTGTGCCTCAAGTTGCTTGTCTTCCATTTCACTAATCTTACCTTCTATCTGGCCTGTTCTATTAGCTAAGCTTGTTATCTCGTTTTTTAGCTCGTGAATTGAGTTTTTCATCTCTGTTTGATTTGTTTTTATAGTTTCAGTTTCCTTGGTAATAAATTTTTTGTGTTCATTGATTTGTTTTCTGAGCTCCCTAAATTGCCTTTCTGTGTTTTCTTGTATATCTCTGAGTATTTTTTGAACTTCTATTTTAAATTCTCTGTCATTTAGCTCCAAGGTTTCCAATATATTAAACTTTTTTTTTCATAGATTTTTTCTCATCTGTCTGTGCTACCTCTCTGTCTTTTGTATCCATGATATTCGAGTTCCTTTTTCTTAATGGCATCTAAGGGTGTTTTTGTTTTGTTTTTTTTTTGGTAGTACTAATGTAAATTAATAAAGAATATAATGTTAAAAAATAAAACAATTTTTATTTCCCCCCTTTTATTCCCTCTCTTCTTTTCTCACCTCCTTCTTGAGAAACTCTTGTGGTGAACTGTGAATTATATTGTACTAAATAGAACAAAAACTACTTATAATGGAGGGCCTATGTTGGGGAGAAGTGATAAAGGGGCAAAAAAGGAGGTATGGACCCAAAAAATGCAAAAAAGGAAAAAATTTGGGTCAAGAATAAAATTATTTGCTTTTAGGTGATGGTTGACTAAGCGATATGAGGAGAGGAATAAGAGGAAAACAGGAAAAAGGGGAAAAATTTAAAAGTTACTATTGTATTTAGTGGAGAAAGAACTAGATAAAATGGAGATCCAGGGTTGGGAGCACTGCTAGTGAGTTTAAAAAGTGAAGTAAAAAAAAAAACCAAAGTGCCACAAAGAAAATTTTGAGTCCCAAATAAAATAATTTGTTCGTGATTGAGGATTGAAAGAGAGGAAAAGTAAAGGAGAATAGAAGAAACTAATATAGAGGAAGAAAAAATGAAAGAGGAAAACACAAAAAGAAGAAAAAAGAACAAAAGGAGAGAGAGAGAGAGGGAGTTAGGGGTTTTGGAGTGCAACCCTCATAGAGAGAAAGGAAGAAGAAATGAAAGATAATGGGAGATGTAACACTTATGGGTAGTGTAGTTCAAGGAGAGGAGAGAGTAAGACCAGCAGAGAATTAAATGACCAAATTAGAAGAGGAAGAAAATAATCAGGACAAGAAGATAAGAGAAACAAACTATCAAATATAATAAAATGGAATAGGTTATAAAGTCTGTAGATTATTTTTGATTTTGAGAGGTTATCTTCTTGCTTTTTGTTTTCTCTCCCTCTTCCTGGTTGGTGACTCTGTACCCCAGGGTCTGCTCCTGTGGCACGCTTAGGTAGAGGTTTGCAGTTGATAAGTCTCTATGGCAATGTCATATATTGGGCTTCAGTCTCGTTGGCAGTCGAGGCTCATTAGCATTTTCAGGCTCCGACAATGAGAGAGTCCGTGTTTCCTGAGCCTCTCTCCTAGTCTTTCCTTCCTGAATTAGTAGCCTGATGATCTAGCTATGGGGTTGCTGCTGCCTCTGCCTGGAGAGTAAGAGGCTCAAAGAGCTGTCAAATCCCCACTCAATTCCCACTCAGTGCAGGGCTCTGGTAAGACTCAATCTGTCAGAGCCACTAGCATAATCAGATGGGCCTAGGAGCAAATTGTTTTCAAGGTGCCTTTCTTTGCACCTCTAGGTGTGTCCCAAATTCCTCAGCATTCTGTGAGACCACTTTCCCCAGGCTTTTGGCACTTTGTAACATGTTTTGGCTGGGTAGAAGATGCCCTAGTTGCTGTATGCAAATCTGGAGGACTTATAAGCTGCCAAATCTCTCTTTTTATCATATAGCCCTGAATATGCCAGCTCTGCCAATCAGAGGTTGCCCCTATCCCATGTGCATAGCATAACAAGAGGTACCAAAAAATATCTCCCCTCTTGTTTTAGATCACTGACATGAGAGAGATCTTGTCAGTTAGTTTTGCATATGTCAGTTGGGAGGCTAGAAGACTGTGGGTTAAACTAATCCTTCACAGGTCTGTTAGCTTGTATTGCTAGGTGAGGCACCCCACCCACCTGGAGAAGTTCAAGCATAGAAAATCCCACTTTTGCGTGCCACTCTTCAGGGAGCAGGGGTGACCCTGAGACTGAGGTTTCGGCCCACACAAAGACCTCTGATTCTGCCCCTCTGTCCAGGAACATGGGTGCCCACTCCCAGGGGAATCTCTTGCCTACTATCCATGCTCGCTGACCAGGATATTGGGCCAGCTGCCTTTTTCCCTAGGTGAAGTGGCGTCCTTCCCATTAGGAGAAGTTCGAGCATAGGAAATTTAGCTCCTGCTCACTCCTTGCATGTTGCTTTTCAGGGTGCGGGGTGACCCTGAGACTCCAGTTTTGGCCCACACAAAGGCCTCTGACTCTGCCCCTCTGTCCAGTAATATGGGTGCCTGCTCCTGGGGGAATCTCTCGCCACTATCCGTGCTTGCCAACCAGGATATCAGGTGAGCTGCCTCTCACGCCAGGTGAGGTGCCGTGCCTGCATGGAAAAGTTCGAGCATAGGGAATTTTGTTCCCGCTCACTCCACTCGTGATGCTTTTCAGGGCTCAGGGGCAAACCCAAGACTCTGGTTTCAGCCCACACAAAGGCCTTGACTCTGCCCTTCTGTCCAGTAACACAGCCACCCACTCCCGGGGCTCTAGGAGTAATCTCTCGCCCACTATCTGTGTGCGCCGACCAGGAGATAAGGACAGATGGCTGCCCCACATGCCTTCCTTAGTCTGGATTTGGCACGAGCATTAGCTTGTGTTGACTGGGTTGCCACAAGCACAGTTTTTCCTCAGCTTGCATGTCTGTGCCACAGCCTGATTCAGACGTTTGTGCTGCAGCCTGGTCTATTCACACACTATGCCCACTTTAGATCCTATACTCTCAGTTGCCAATGAAAGCAGCCCTTATTTAGGTTAGTGAGGAAGGTGGAGTGTTTCTTCCTCCGTCTTATTTTCTTCGGGGTTGATTATATATTTAGTCAATTTTTTGCTCCATCATACCTTTGCGTTTAGTGTGGAACTTCTGGAGGCTCCAAGGATAGATTTTTCTGTCTCTGGTTGAAGATCTTGAATTTTGGGGGAGATTTATCAGTATCGCTCCTTATGGTGCCACTTCTCTGACGTCCACCAATAGTAGGAAATTTTAATACCCCACTAACATCACTAGATAGATCCTCAAGAAAGAAAATTAACAAAGAAATAGCAGAATTAAAGGACACACTAGATCAACTGGACATAATTGATATCTTCAGAACCTTTCACCCTAAAGCAGAAGAATATACATTCTTTTCAGGTCCTCATAGTACATTCTCTAGGATAGACCACATGTTAGGGCACAAAAGTGGTCTCAACAAATGTAAGAAGATTAAAATCATATCAAGCACTTTCTCTGATCACAATGGCATGAAACTAGAAATCAACCACAATAGAAAAGCTCAAAAATTCTCAAACACATAGAAACTATATAGCAGGTTGTTAAATAACAAATAACAATGAGATTAAAGAAGAAATAAAAAAATGCCTAGAAACAAATGATAATGAGCATACAACATCTCAAAATTTATGAAACACAGCAAAAGCAGTCCTGAGAGGAAAGTTCATAGCACTACAGACACACTTTAAGAAGCTAGAAAAAGCTCAAATAAACAACTTAACCTTGCATCTAAAATAACTAGAAAAAAAAACAGCAAGTAAAGCCCAAATGTAGTAGAAGGAAGAAAATAATAAAGATCAGAGCAGAAATAAATGACATAGAGGTTAAAGAAACAAAACAGAGGATCAATAAAAATAGGAGCTGGTTCTTTAAAAAGATAAACAAGATCAATGAACCTTTAACTAGACTCACCAAGAAAAAAAGAGAGAGGACTCAAATAAATAAAATTAGAAATGAGAGGGGAGTAATAACAACTGACACAACAGAAATACAGAATATTTTAAGAAAATACTATGAAGAATTGTTTGCCAAAAAACTAGACAACCTAGATGAAATGAACAAATTCCTTGAAACATACAATCTTCCAAAAATCAATCTGGAAGAATCAGAAAACCGAAACAGACCGATTACACCAAATGAGATCAAAACAGTTATAAAAAACTGCCAACAAAGAAAAGTTCTGGACCAGATGGTTTCACAAGTGAATTCTACCAAATATTCAAAGAAGAACTAACTCCTATCCTTCTCAAACTATTTCAAAATTTCAAGAGGAAGGAAGACTTCCAAGCTCCTTTTATGAGGCAAACGTAATTCTGATTCCAAAACCAGGCAAAGTGCCTGACCAGGCGGTGGCGCAGTGGATAGAGTGTCAGACTGTGATGCGGAAGACCCAGGTTCGAGGCCCCGAGGTCGCCAGCTTGAGCGAGGGCTCATCTAGTTGAGTCCAACATCGCTGGCTCAAGCAAGGGGTTACTTGGTCTGCTGAAGGCCCGCGGTCAAGGCACATAAAAAAAATAATAATAAAAATAACAGGCAAAGACAACACAAAGAAAGAAAATTATAGGCCAATACCCCTGATTAATATAGATGCTAAAATCCTCAACAATATATTAGCAAACCGGATCCAACAATATACGGAAAAATCATACACCATGATCAAGTGGGATTTATTCTTGGGAGACAAGGATGGTACAATATTTGCAAATCAATCAATGTGATTCATCACATAAACAAAAGGATGGAGAAAAACCACATGATAATGTCAATAGACGCAGAAAAAGCATTTGATAAAGTCCAGTACCCATTCATGATCAAAACTCTCAGCGAGATGACATCAGAGTAATAGTGGGGTAGGAAGCGATACCGATAAATCTCCCCCAAAACTCAACAAGATCTTCAACCAGAAACAGAAAAACCTATACTTGGAGCCTCCAGATGGTATACAATACACCCGAAGGTATGGTCGAGCGAAAAATTGGCTAAATATATAACTAAACCCCGAAGGAAATAGGGAGTAAGAAATGCTCCGCCTTCCTCACTAACCTAAACAGGGCGGCTTTCTCTGGGAACTGTGAATATAGAAACTGAGGCGGGCAAAGGGGGTGAATAGATCCAGGCCGCAGCACAAACGGCCGAACCAGGCTGTGGCACGGAGATCGAAGCCGAGGAAAAACTGATCCTGTGGCAACCGGGGCAATACAAGCTAACACTCGTGCCAAACCCAAAGAAAAAAAGACAAGCGGGGCAGCCATTTTACCCGATCACCTGGTCGGCGTGCTCGCAGTTAGTGGGCGAGAGATTTCTTCCTAAGACCCGGGAGTGGGTGCCTGTGCTACCCCACAGAGAGGCAGAGTCAGAGGCCTTTCTGTGGGATGAAAGCAGAATCTCTGGGAAGCCCCAGCACCCTGGGAAAGCTGTGCATGGGAGGGAGCGAGAACTAATTACAATGGTGGAAATTTTCCATGCTGGTGGGGGTTTCACTCAGAGGGAAACGCGGCTGGCCTCATATCCTGGTCTGCACGCGCAGATAGTGAGTGAGATATTCCTCTGAGTGCCTAGGCAGTGCGCGCCCATGTTATCGCACAGAGGGGCAGAGTCAGGGGCCTTTGTGTGGGCCAAAGCAGAATCTCAGGCCACCCCAGCACCTTGCAAAAGCCGCACACGGGGACGGAGCGAGAGCCAATTCCAACGCTGCAACTTTATTATGCGGTTGGGGGTTTCACTCAGAGCATGAGACTGCTGGCCGGATATCCTGGTCTGTGCACGCAGATAGTGAGCGAGAGTTTCCTCCAAGCACCCCAGAAGTGGGCACCCGCCTGTGTTACCAGACAGAGTGGCAGAGCCAGAGGTCTTTGAGTGGGCGGAAAGTCCGCCTGATTATGCTAGCAGCTTTGACTGACTGAGCCTTACCCAGAGCCCTGTGCTGAGTGGAAATAGAGTGGGGAGTTGCCAGCTCTTTGAGCCTCTTACTATCCAGGCAGAGGCAGCAGCAACCCCATAGCTGGATTATCAGGCTACTAATTGAGGAAGGAAAGACTAGAAGAAAGGCTCCAGGAACACAGACTCTCTCACTGTCAGAGCCTATAAATGCTAATGAGCCTCGACTGCCAGAGTCTAAAGCACAATACATGACATTGCCATAGAGACTTATCAACTGCAAACCTCTACCTGAGCGTGCCAAAGGGGCAGAACCTGGGGTACAGAGTCACCGACCAGGAAGAAGGAGAGAAAAGAAAAAGCAAGAAGATAACCTCTCAAAATCAAGAATAATCTGCAGATTTTATAGCCTATCCCATTTTATTATATTTCTTCATTGTTTCTCTTATCTTCATTCTTGATATTTTTTTTTTCCTCCTCCAATTTGGCCGATTAACTCTCTGCCGGTCTTACTCTCTCCTCTCCTTGAACTACACTACCCATAAGTGTTACATCTCCCATTATCTTTTCTCTCCTCTTCCTTTCTCTCTATGAGTGTTGCACTCCAAAACCCTTAAGTCTCTCTCTCTCTCTCTCTCCTCTTTTTTCTTTTTTCTTCCTTTAGTGGTTCCCTCTTTTTCTCTCTCTCTCTCTTTCTTTTCTCCCTCTATATTAGTTTCTTCCTTTCTCCTTTACATCTCCTCTCATTCAAACCTCAATAACAAACAAATTATCTTATCTGGGACTCAAACTTATGTTTGTGGCATTTTGGGGTTTTTTTACTTCACCTTTTTAACTCACTAGCAGTGCTCCCATCCCTGGCTCTCCATTTTATCTAGTTCTTGTTCCAATAAATAAAATAGTAATTTTTTAATTTGTCCCCCCATTTTTCTGTTTTCCTCTTATTCCTCTCATCATAACTCTTAGAAAACCAAAACCTAAAAGAAAATCATTTTATTCTTCACCCAAATTTTTTCCTTATTCGCTTTTTGTGGGTCCATACCCCCTTCTTTTTTCATTTTTTTTCTTCTTTTTTTTCTTTTTTTTTTTTTTTTTTTTTGCCCCTTTATTACTTTTCCCAAATTCAGGCCCTCCATTACAGGCATTGTTTGTTATAATTCACAGTTCACCACAAGATTTTCTCAAGAAAGAGGGGAGAGGAGAGGAGAGGAGAGGAAAAAAGGAGGGGGGGAATAATTTCTTTTTTTTAATTTTTATTTTATTTTATTTTTCTTTATTTCATTATTAATTTTTTTTAAAAAAAAACAATTTTCGATTTTTTATTTTTTTAACTTTTTATTCTTTATTAAATCTCATTAATACTATCAACAAAACCACCCTCAGATGCCATTAAGGAAGAGAAAATTGAACATCATGGATACAAAAGAAAAAGAGGTAACACAGCTAGATGAGGAAAAATCTATGGAGACAAAATTTAATATATTGGAAACCTTGGAGCTAAATGAGAGAGAATTCAAGATAGAAATCCTAAAAATCCTCCGAGATATACAAGAAAACACAGAGAGGCAATTTAGGGAGCTCAGAAAACAACTCAATGAACACAAAGAATATATGTCCAAGGAAATTGAAACTATAAAAACAAATCAAACAGAGATGAAAAACAAAATTCACGAGCTGAAAAACGAGGTAACAAGCTTAGCTAATAGAACAGGCCAGATAGAAGAGAATAATAGTGAAATAGAAGACAAACAACTTGAGGCACAACAGAGAAAAGAAGAAAGAGACTCAAAAATTTAAAAAAAAATGAGATACCCCTACAAGAATTATCTGACTCCATCAAAAAGAATAACATAAGAATAATAGGTATATCAGAGGGAGAAGAGAGAGAAAATGGAAAGGAGAACATACTCAAACAAATAATAGATGAGAACTTCCCAAGCCTGTGGAAAGAACTAAAGCCTCAAGTTCAAGAAGCAAGTAGAACTCCAAGTTTTATTAACCACAACTAACCTACTCCAAGGTATATCATAATGAAATTGACACAAACCAACAGCAAAGAAAAAATTCTCAAGGCAGCCAGAAAAAATAAGAATACAACATATAAAGGAAGGCCCATTAGATTATCATCAGATTTGTCAGCAGAAACTCTACAAGCTAGAAGAGAGTGGACCCCAGTATTTAAAGTCCTGAAAGAGAGGAACTTTCAGCCATGAATACTATACCCCTCAAAGCTATCCTTCAAATATGAAGGAGAAATAAAAACATTCACAGATACAGAAAAGATGAGGGAATTTATCATCAGAAAACCCCCACTCCAGGAATTACTAAAGGGGGTTCTCCAATCAGATACAAAGAACAAAAAAAAACAGAGCCACAAGTAAAAGCTCCAAGAAGAACACAATAAAACCAAATTTAAACTGTGACAACAACAAAAAGAAAGGGGGGGGGGGAAGATGGAGATTAACAGTAGCAAAGGACGATGGAGTGCAAAAGTACTCACAAAATAGTTCGCTACAATGAACAGGGTAGGAACACTTTTCATTACTCAAAGGTAACCACTATTGAAAAAACCACCACAGAAGCACATGAGATAAAAAAGATAGCAACAGAGGAAAGATGTATGGAATACAACCAAATAAAAACAAAAGATAGAAAAACGAAAAAGAAGGATCAAACATGACACAAAACTAACAGAAAGCAAGATATAAAATGGCAATAGGGAACTCACAAGTGTCAATAATTACACTAAATGTAAACGGATTAAACACACCAATAAAAGACACAGAGTAGCAGAATGGATTAGAAAAGAAAATCCAACTGTATGCTGCCTACAGGAAACTCATCTAAGTAACAAGGATAAAAACAAATTCAAAGTGAAAGGCTGGAAAACAATACTCCAAGCAAATAACATCCAAAAAAAGGCAGGTGTAGCAATACTCATATCTGATAATGCTGACTACAAGACAGGAAAAGTACTCAGAGACAAACATGGCCATTTCATAATGGCTAAGGGGACACTCTATCACGAAGACATAACAATTCTTAATATATATGCACCAAACGAAGGAGCACCAAAATATATAAGACAGCTACTTATTGATCTTAAAACAAAAACTGACAAAAATACAATCATACTTGGAGACCTCAATACACCGCTGACAGCTTTAGATCGGTCATCCAAACAGAGAATCAACAAACACATAGTGGCCTTAAATAAAACACTAGAGCACCTGGATATGATAGACATCTACAGGACATTTCATCCCAAAGTGACTGAGTATACATTTTTCTCCAGTGTACATGGATCATTCTCAAGAATTGACCATATGTTGGGACACAAAAACAACATCAGCAAATTCAGAAAAATCGAAGTTTACTAAGCATATTTCCTGATCCTAAAGCCTTTAAACTAGAATTCAACTGCAAAAAAGAGGAAAAAAATCCCACAAAAATGTGAAAACTCAACAACATACTTTTAAAAAATGAATGGGTCAAAGAAGAAATAAGTGCAGAGATCAAAAGATATATACAGACTAATGAAAATGACAATATGACATATCAGAATCTATGGGATGCAGCAAAAGCACTGATAAGAGGGAAGTTCATACCACTTAAGGCATATATGAACAAACAAGAGAGAGCCCAAGTGAACCACTTAACTTCCCACCTTAAGGAACTAGAAAAAGAAGAAGAAAGAAAACCCAAAACCAGCTGAAGAAAGGGATAATAAAAATCAGAGCAAAAATAAATGAATTAGAGAACAGAAAAACTATAGAGAAAATTAATAAAACAAGGAGCTGGTTCTTTGAAAAGATCAACAAAATTGTCAAACCCTTGGCAAGACTTACCAAGTAAAAAAGAGAAAGAACTCATATAAACAAAAACCAAAATGAAAGAGGAGAAATCACCACAGACACAGTAGATATACAAAGAATTACTGTAGAATACTGTGAAAAACTCTATGCCACTAAATTCAACAACCTAGAAGAAATGGATAAATTCCTAGAACAACACAACCTTCCTAGACTGAGTCAAGAAGAAGCAGAAAACCTAAACAGACCTATTAGTAGAGAAGAAATAGAAAAAAACCATTAAAAACCTCCCCAAAAATAAAAGTCCAGGCCCTGACGGCTATACCAGTGAATTTTATCAAACATTCAAAGAAGACTTGGTTCCTATTCTACTCAAAGTCTTCCAAAAAATTGAAGAAGAAGCAATACTTCCAAACACATTTTATGAGACCAACATAACCCTCATACCAAAACCAGGCAAGGATGGCACAAAAAAAGAAAACTACAGACCAATATCTCTAATGAATACAGATGCTAAAATACTAAACAAAATACTAGCAAATCGAATACAACAACATATTAAAAAATAATACATCATGATCAAGTGGGATTCATCCCAGCATCTCAAGGATGGTTCAACATACGTAAAGCGGTTAACGTAATACACAATATCAACAAAACAAAGAACAAAAACCACATGATCTTATCAATAGACGCAGAAAAGGCTTTTGATAAAATACAACACAATTTTATGTTTAAGACTCTCAACAAAATGGGTATAGAAGGGAAAATATCTCAACATGATAAAGGCCATATATGATAAACCATCAGCTAACATCATATTAAATGGCACTAAACTGAAGGCTTTTCCCCTTAAATCAGGAACAAGACAGGGTTGTCCACTCTTATTTAATGTGGTACTAGAGGTTCTAGCCAGAGCAATCAGACAAGACAAAGAAATAAAAGGCATCCATATCGGAAAAGAAGAAGTAAAGGTATCACTTTTTGCAGATGATATGATCCTATACATCGAAAATCCCAAAGAATCCACAAAAAGACTACTAGAAACAATAAGCCAATACAGTAAGGTCGCAGGATACAAAATTAACATACAGAAGTCAATAGCCTTTCTATATGCCAACAATGAAACAATTGAGAACAAACTCAAAAGAATAATCCCCTTCACGATTGCAACAAAAAAAAATAAAATACTTAGGAATAAACATAAGAAAGAATGTAAAGGACTTATATAATGAAAACTATAAACCATTGTTAAGGGAAATCGAAAAAGATATAATGAGATGGAAGAATATACCTTGTTCTTGGCTAGGAATAATAAATATAATCAAGATGGCTATATTACCCAAAGCAATATACAAATTTAATGCAATTCCTATCAAACTTCCAATGGCATTTTTTAAAGAAATAGAGCAAAAAATCATCAGATTTATATGGAAGTATAAAAAACCCCGAATAGCCAAAGCAATCCTAAAGAAAAAGAATGAAGCTGGAGTGACGTCACGGAAATGGCGCCGTGAGCAGCGCGTCCGACAGATCTCCCCAAAATCACAACAAATTTATCAACTAGAAACAGGAAAATTTATCTTCGGAGCAAACTGAAAGCAAAAGGACTGTTATCACTCTAATCTGAGAGACGAGGGTGTGGAGGAAGCTACCGCAGGGACGTTCATTCAAGCCGCGAGAAAGTGCGCCGGTGGTAAGTCATCCCGCACTCGGAAACCGCCGCCGCCACCGCCGCCGCCGCCGCCGCCGCGAGCGGTGGGTCGGTTGCAGAGCCAGCGGCAAACAGCCGCTGGCGCGCTCCCGGTCTGATTGCAGACCGAGCATTGCAGACCGAGCACCGCTAACGTTCCCAGCGGCCCGCGCACGGGAAGCGGGAGAGGCCCCAGGGCGGTATTCCCTACTTGGGAGATTCTCTCCGCGGGCGGGGCACCTCACCCAGCCATTCAAGCTAACAATCAAGCGTTGGGGGAGGGGCGCGCGCAGGCAGCCTGAAATACCTTCGGGAGCACAGCTGCGACCCAATTACTAAAATTAACTTAACCCGTGAAATCTGCGCACCCTCGGTTCTAATTGATAAGATCTCTCTCAGTTCACCGACCCAAGACAAGAGGCGTGATATTTTTTGGTGCCTCTCGCTAAAGGGGCGGGGGCAACTTCTGATTGATAGAGCCTCCATATTTAGGGATAAACGCTAACAAGAAGGACTTGGCAGATAATAAGATCTATACCACACTAGTCGCAAGCAGAGACTAGTGCCTCTTTTTACCGGCCAAAGCAGGCTACAAAGTGTGGAAAGCCTGGGTTGAGAGGTCCAACGGAATGCTAGGCGTTGAACAATCACCTTGACAACAATTGACTCCCACCCCCGCCTGATTACACTGGAGGCCCTGACTGTCAGAGCCCTTCCCAGAGCCTTGCACTGAGTGGGGATAGAGTGGGGATTTCCCAGCTCTTTGAGCCGCTTACTCCCCAGGCAGAAGCAGTGGCAGCCTTGGGGCTGGATCGCCAGGCTGCTGGTTCAGGAGGGGGGGACTGGGAGAGAGAATCCACGAAGGCGAACTCTCTCGTCGTTAGACCCTGCAGACGCCGGCAGGCCTTGACTACCAACAAGAATAAAGCCAATTGTGTGACATTGCCATAGAACCCCATCAACTGCAAGTCCCTGCCTGGGTGTGGTGCAGGGGCAGGGCCTGGGGTGCAGAGTCGCCGACCGGGAAGAGGGAGAGAGGAGAAGGAGGAAGAGGTTGACATCTCAAAATCAGGAAAAATCCACAGACTTTGCAGCTTGTTCCACTGTTTGTTGGTTGTTTTTTTTTTTGTAGTTGTTGTTGTTTGTTCCTTCTATCTTATTGCCTTTATTTCCTCCACCTCAGCCCTTCTATTCTCTGCCCATCTTATGCTTCCCTTTTCTTGAACTACACTACCCATAAGTGTTACATTTTATTTCTCTCCTTCATCCTCACCCTCCTTTGGGGTTATACTCCAGGACACTTAAGTCTCACTCTCTCCTCTTTTGTTTTTTTTGCCTTATTTTGTTTTTTTTCTCTTCCTTTTTTATTTCTTCCTTCGTTTTTCACTTTTTCTTATTTTTTCCTTTCTATTCGTTTTTTCTTTTCTCGTTTTACTTTCCTCCCATTTAATCCTCAATCACGAACAAATTAGTTAATTTGGGACTCAAGGTTTTTTTTTTTTGGCTTTGTTTTTCTTTTTCGGTTTTGTTTTTGTTTTTTTCTGGTTGGTTTGTTTTAGTGGCATTTTGGGTCCTCCCAACCCAAGATCTCCATTGTATTTGGTCTTTGCTCCACTTAATACAACGTATTTTTACTTATTATTTTTATTTTTTCTTCTTGATTATTCCTTTTTTTTTTGTCCTTTTTTCTGGTTCCCTCTTGTCCCTCTCATTATATCTCTTGGTTGACCGTCACCCGCAGGCAGATCAACTTATGCTTGTCTAAGATTTTCTTCCCTTCTTTTTTTTTTTTTTTTTTTATTTATTTATTTTTTTTTTTTTTTTTGCCCCCTTGAACTCTTCACCGCAAACCAGGCCCTCCATTATAGGCACGATATTTCCCTGAGGAGGGGAGAGGAGGGAAGGAGAACAAAGAAAAAAAAAAGGGGGAAATAATAAATTATTACTGCTTTTTTTTTTTTTTTTTTTTTTTTGTGGGGTGTTTTACCCTTTGTTTTTTGTTTTTTTGTTTTTGTTTTTGTTTTTGTTTTTGTTTTTTACTTTTTACTCTTTATTAATTCTAATTAGTGCTATCAACAAGACCACCCACAGATGCCAATAAGAAAGAGGAAATCGAATATTATGGATACAAAAGAAAGAGAGGTAACACAAATAGATGTGGAAAAATCTATGGAGAAAAGACTTAACATATTGGAAGCCTTGGAGCTAAATGACAGAGAATTTAAAACAGAAATCTTAAAAATACTCAAAGATATACAAGAAAACACGGAAAGGCAATATAGGGAGATCAGAAAACAACTCAATGAACACAAAGAATATATTACCAAGGAAATTGAAACTATAAAAACAAATCAAACAGAAATGAAAAACTCAATTCACGAGCTGAAAAACGAGGTAACAAGCTTAGCTAGCAGAACAACCCAGATTGAAGATAGGATTAGTGAAATAGAAGACAAACAACTTGAGGCACAACAGAGAGAAGAAGAAAAAGACTCAAAAATAATAAAAAACGAGAAAGCCCTACAGGAATTATCTGACTCCATCAGAAAGAATAACATAAGAATAATAGGTATATCAGAGGGAGAAGAGAAAGAAAATGGAATGGAGAATATACTCAAACAAATAATAGACGAGAACTTCCCAAGCCTGTGGAAAGAACTAAAGCCTCAAGTTCAAGAAGCAAACAGAACACCGAGTTTTCTTAACCCCAACAAACCCACTCCAAGGCACATCATAATAAAGATGACACAAACCAATGACAAAGAAAAAATTCTCAAGGCAGCCAGGGAAAAGAAGAGTACAACATATAAAGGAAGGCCTATTAGATTATCATCAGATTTCTCAGCAGAAACTCTACAAGCTAGAAGAGAGTGGACCCCAATATTTAAGGCCCTGAAAGAGAGGAACTTTCAGCCAAGAATACTATACCCATCAAAGCTATCCTTCAAGTATGAAGGAGATATAAAAACATTCACAAACACAGAAAAGATGAGAGAATTTATCACGAGAAAGCCCCCACTCCAGGAAATACTAAAGGGGGTTTTCCAACCAGATTCAAAGAACAAAAGAAAACAACACCACAAGTAACAGCTCCACCAAGAACACAATAAAACCAAACTTAAACTGTGACAACAAAGGAAAAAAAAGGGGGGGGAGAGAATGGAGATTAACAGTAGCAAAGGATGATGAAGTGCAGAAATACTTATAAGATAGGGTACTACAATGAATATGGTAGGTACCCTTTTCATTACTTAATGGTAACCACCCTTGAAAAAACCACCACAAAAACACATGACTTAAAAAAGGTAGCAACAGAGGAAAGAAGTATGGAACACAAACAAACAGAAACAAATGATAGAAAAACAAAAGAGAAGAATCAAACTAGATACAAAACTAACAGAAAGCAATTTATAAAATGGTAGTAGGGAACCCACAAGTGTCAATAATTACACTAAATGTAAATGGATTAAACTTACCAATAAAAAGACACAGAGTAGCAGAATGGATTAAAAAAGAAAATCCAACTATATGCTGCCTACAAGAAACACATCTAAGCAACAAGGATAAAAACAAATTCAAAGTGAAAGGCTGGAAAACAATACTCCAAGCAAACAACACCCAAAAAAAAGCAGGTGTAGCAATACTCATATCTGATAATGCTGACTACAAGACAGAAAAAGTACTCAGAGACAAAAATGGTCACTTCATAATGATTAAGGGGACACTGAATCAAGAAGACATAACAATCCTTAATATATATGCACCAAACCAAGGAGCACCAAAATATATAAGACAGCTACTTATTGACCTTAAAACAAAAACTAACAAAAATACAATCATACTTGGAGACCTCAATACTCCGCTGACGGCTCTAGATCGGTCATCCAAACAGAGAATCAATAAAGATATAGTGGCCTTGAACGAAATACTAGAACACCTGGATATGATAGACATCTACAGGACACTTCATCCCAAAGCGACAGAGTATACATTTTTCTCTAGTGTACATGGAACATTCTCAAGAATTGACCATATGTTGGGCCACAAAGACAATATCAGCAAATTTAGAAAAATTGAAGTTGTACCAAGCATATTTTCTGATCATAAAGCCTTGAAACTAGAATTCAACGGCAAAAAAGAGGGGGAAAAACCCACAAAAATGTGGAAACTAAACAACATACTTCTAAAAAATGAATGGGTCAAAGAAGAAATAAGCGCAGAGATCAAAAGATACATACAGACAAATGAAAATGAAAATACGACATATCAGAATCTCTGGGATGCAGCAAAAGCAGTAATAAGAGGAAAGTTCATATCACTTCAGGCCTATATGAACAAACAAGAGAGAGCCGAAGTAAACCACTTAACTTCACACCTTAAGGAACTAGAAAAAGAAGAACAAAGACAACCCAAAACCAGCCGAAGAAAGGAGATAGTAAAAATCAGAGCAGAAATAAATGAAATAGAGAACAGAAAAACTATAGAAAAAATCAATAAAACAAGGAGCTGGTTCTTTGAAAAGGTCAACAAAATTGACAAACCCTTGGCAAGACTCACCAAGGAAAAAAGGCACAGGACTCAAATAAATAAAATCCAAAATGAAAGAGGAGAGATCACCACAGACATCATAGATATACAAAGAATTATTGTAGAATACTATGAAAAATTATATGCCACCAAATACAACAATCTAGAAGAAATGGATAAATTCCTAGAACAATACAACCTTCCTAGACTGAGTCATGAAGAAGCAGAAAGCCTAAACAGACCAATCAGCAGGGAGGAAATAGAAAAAACTATTAAAAACCTCCCCAAAAATAAAAGTCCAGGCCCAGACGGTTATACTAGTGAATTCTATCAAACATTCAAAGAAGACTTGGTTCCTATTCTACTCAAAGTCTTCCAAAAAATTGAAGAAGAAGCAATACTTCCGAACACATTTTATGAGGCCAACATAACCCTCATACCAAAACCTGGCAAGGATGGCACAAAGAAAGAAAACTACAGACCAATATCTCTAATGAATACAGATGCTAAAATTCTAAACAAAATACTGGCAAACCGAATACAACAACATATTAAAAAAATAATACATCATGATCAAGTGGGATTCATCCCAGAATCTCAAGGATGGTTCAACATATGCAAAACGGTTAACGTAATACACCATATCAACAAAACAAAGAACAAAAACCACATGATCTTATCAATAGATGCAGAAAAGGCTTTTGATAAAATACAACACAATTTTATGTTTAAGACTCTCAACAAAATGGGTATAGAAGGAAAATATCTCAACATGATAAAGGCCATATATGATAAACCATCAGCTAACATCATATTAAATGGCACTAAACTGAAGGCTTTCCCCCTTAAATCAGGAACAAGACAGGGTTGTCCACTCTCTCCACTCTTATTTAACGTGGTGCTAGAAGTTCTGGCCAGAGCAATCAGACAAGACAAAGAAATAAAAGGCATCCATATTGGAAAAGAAGAAGTAAAGGTATCACTTTTTGCTGATGATATGATCCTATACATCGAAAACCCGAAGGACTCCACAAAAAGATTATTAGAAACAATAAACCAATACAGTAAGGTCGCAGGATACAAAATTAACATACAGAAGTCCATAGCCTTTCTCTATGCCAACAATGAAATATTAGAAAACGAACTCAAAAAAATAATCCCCTTCACGATTGCAACAAAAAAAATAAAATACCTAGGAATAAACATAACAAAGAATGTAAAGGACCTATATAATGAAAATTACAAAGCATTGTTAAGGGAAATCGAAAAAGATACAATGAGATGGAAAAATATTCCTTGCTCTTGGATAGGAAGAATAAATATAATCAAAATGGCCATATTACCCAAAGCAATATACAAATTTAATGCAATTCCCATCAAAATTCCTATGAGATTTTTTAAAGAAATGGAACAAAAAATCATCAGATTTATATGGAACTATAAAAAACCCCGAATAGCCAAAACAATCCTAAGGAAAAAGAATGAAGCTGGGGGCATTACAATACCTGACTTTAAACTATATTATAGGGCCACAATAATCAAAACAGCATGGTATTGGCAGAAAAATAGACACTCAGACCAATGGAACAGAATAGAAAGCCCAGAAATAAAACCACATATATATGGTCAAATAATCTTTGATAAAGGGGCCAACAACACACAATGGAGAAAAGAAAGCCTCTTCAACAAATGGTGTTGGGAAAACTGGAAAGCCACATGCAAAAGAATGAAACTCGACTACAGCCTGTCCCCGTGTACTAAAATTAATTCAAAATGGATCAAAGACCTAAATATAAGACCTGAAACAATAAAGTACATAGAAGAAGACATAGGTACTAAACTCATGGACCTAGGTTTTAAAGAACATTTTATGAACTTGACTCCAATGGCAAGAGAAGTGAAGGCAAAGATAAATGAATGGGACTACATCAGAATAAAAAGTTTTTGCTCAGCAAGAGAAACTGATATAAAAATAAACAGACAGCCAACTAAATGGGAAATGATATTTTCAAACAACAGCTCAGATAAGGGCCTAATTTCCAAAATTTACAAAGAACTCATAAAACTCAACAACAAACAAACAAACAATCCAATAAAAAAATGGGAAGAAGACATGAATAGACACTTCTCCCAGGAAGAGATACAAATGGCCAACAGATATATGAAAAAATGCTCAGCTTCATTAGTTATTAGGGAAATGCAAATCAAAACTACAATGAGATACCACCTCACACCTGTTAGATTAGCTATGATCAACAAGACGGGTAATAGCAAATGTTGGAGAGGCTGTGGAGAAAAAGGAACCCTCATTCACTCTTGGTGGGACTGTAAGGTAGTACAACCATTATGGAGGAAAGTATGGTGGTTCCTCAAAAAACTGCAAATAGAACTACCTTATGACCCAGCAATCCCTCTACTGGGTATATACCCCCAAAACTCAGAAACATTGATACGTGAAGACACATGTAGCCCCATGTTCATTGCAGCACTGTTCACAGTGGCCAAGACATGGAAACAACCAAAAAGCCCTTCAATAGAAGACTGGATAAAGAAGATGTGGCACATATACACTATGGAATACTACTCAGCCATAAGAAACGATGACATCAGATCATTTACAGCAAAATGGTGGGATCTTGATAACATTATAAGGAGTGAAATAAGTAAATCAGAAAAAAACAAGAAGTACATGATTCCATACATTGGTGGAACATAAAAATGAGACTAAGAGACATGGACAAGAGTGTGGTGGTTACCAGGGGTGGGGGGAGGGAGGACAGGGGGAGAGTTAGGGGGAGGGGGAGGGGCACAGAGAACTAGATAGAGGGTGGCGAAGGACAATCTGACTTTGGGCGAGGGGTATGCAACATAATTTAATGACAAAATAACCTAGACATGTTTTCTTTGAATATATGTACCCTGATTTATTAATGTCATCCCATTACCATTAATAAAAATTTATTTAAAAAAAAAAAAAAAAAAAAGAATGAAGCTGGGGGCATTACAATACCTGACGTCAAACTATATTATAGGGCCACTATATTATATAGGCAATCAAAACAGCATGGTATTGGCAGAAAAATAGACACTCAGAGCAATGGAACAGAATAGAAAACCCAGAAATAAAACCACATATATATAGTCAAATAATTTTTGATAAAGGGGCCAACAACACACAATGGAGAAAAGAAAGCCTCTTCAATAAATGGTGCTGGGAAAACTGGAAAGCCACATGCAAAAGAATGAAACTGGACTACAGTTTGTCCCCCTGTACAAAAATTAACTCAAAATGGATCAAAGATCTAAACATAAGACCTGAAACAATTAAGTACATAGAAGAAGACATAGGTATTAAACTCATGGACCTGGGTTTTAAAGAGCATTTTATGAATTTGACTCCACAGGCAAGAGAAGTGAAGGCAAAAATTAATGAATGGGACTACATCAGACTAAGAAGTTTTTGCTCAGCAAGAGAAACTGATAACAAAATAAACAGACAGCCAACTAAATGGTAAATGATATTTTCAAACAACAGCTCAGATAAGGGCCTAATATCCAAAATATACAAAGAACTCATAAAACTCAACAACAAACAAATAAACAATCCAATAAAAAAATGGGAAGAGGATATGAACAGACACTTCTCCCAGGAAGAAATACAAATGGCCAGCAGATATATGAAAACATGCTCATCTTCTTTAGCTATTAGAGAAATGCAAATCAAAACTGCAATGAGATACCACCTCACACCTGTTCGATTAGCTATTATTAGCAAGACAGGTAATAACAAATGTTGGAGAGGCTGTGGAGAAAAGGAACCCTCATACACTGTTGGTGGGAATGTAAAGTAGTACAACCATTATGGAAGATAGTATGGTTGTTCCTCAAATAACTGAAAATAGAACTACCTTTTGACCCAGCAATCCCTCTACTGGGTATATACCCCAAAAACTCAGAAACATTGATACGTAAAGACACATGCAGCCCCATGTTTATTGCAGCATTGTTCATAGTGGCCAGGACATGGAAACAACCAAAAAGCCCGTCAACAGATGACTGGATAAAGAAGATGTGGCACATATACAATATGGAATACTACTCAGCCATAAGAAATGATGACATCGGAACATTTACAGCATAATGTTGGGATCTTGATAACATGATACGAAGCGAAATAAGTAAATCAGAAACAACCAGGAACTGCATTATTCCATATGTAGATGGGACATAAAAGTGAAACTAAGAGACATTGATAAGAGTGTGGTGGTTACGTGGGGGAGGTGGGAATGAGAGAGGGAAAGGGGGAGGGAGAGAGGCACAAAGAAAACAAGATAGAAGGTGACAGAGGACAATCTGACTTTGGGTGATGGGTATGCAACATAATTGAACAACAAGATAACCTGGACTTGTTATCTTTGAATATATGTATCCTGATTTATTGATGTCACCCCATTAAAAAAATAAACTTATTAAATAAAAAAAAACTCTCAGCAAAGTGGGAATACAGGGAACATACCTCAAAATGATAAAAGCCATCTATGACAAACCCACAGCCAACATCATACTCAATGGGCAAAAATTAAAACCAATCCCCTTAAGATCAGGAACAAGGCATGGGTGCCCCCTTTCACCACTCTTATTCAACGTAGTTCTGGAAATCCTAGCCACAGGAATCAGACAAGAAGAAGAAATAAAATGCTGTCAAGTTGGAAAAGAAGAAGTAAAACTATAATTATTTGCAGATGATATGATATTGTATATAGAAAACTCTAAAGTCTCAGTCAAAAAACTATTGGACCTGATAAATGAATTCAGCAAGGTGGCAGGATATAAAATTAATACTCAAAATCAGAGGCATTTTTATACATCAACAATGAACTCTCAGAAAGAGAAATTAAGAAAACAATCCCCTCTCTATTACACCCGAAAAAATAAAGTACCTAGGAGTACATTTAACCAAGGAGACTAAAGACTTGTACTCGGAAAATTATAAAACATTGATAAAAGAAATCAAGAAAGATATAAACAATTGGAAGTATATACCGTGGTTATGGTGAGGAAGAATAAACATCATTAAAATGTCTATATTACCCAAAGCAATTTATAAATTTAATGCAATACCAATTAAAATACCAATGACATACTTAAAGATATAGATCACATATTCCAAAAATGTATATGGAACCAAAAGAGAACATGAATAGCCTCAGCAATCTTAAAAAAAAAAAAAAAAAAAAAAAAAAAAGGAGAGGTATCACACTTCCTCATATCAAGTTATATTACAAGGCCGTTGTACTCAAAACAGCCTGGTCCTGTCATAAGAACAGGCACATAGATCAGTGGAACAGAACGGAGAAACAGAAATAAACTTACAGCTCTATAGACAACTGATATTTGACAAAGGAGGTAAGGGCATACAATGGAGTAAAGACATACTCTTTAATCAATGGTGCTGGGAATATTGGACAGCTACCTGCAAAAAAATGACTAGACCACCAACCTACACTATTCATAAAAATAAACTCAAAATGGATAAAAGACTTAAATGAAAGCCATGAAACCATAAGCATCTTAGAAGAACACATAGGCAGTAAGCTCTCCAACATTTCTTGCAGAGATATATTTGCTGATTTATCTCCACGGGAAAGTGAAATAAAAGACAGGATAAAAAATGGGATTATATCAAACTAAAAAGCTTTTGCACAGCCAAAGACAATTAGAACAGAATAAAAAGACAAACTACACAATGGGAGAACATATTTGACTGTACGTCTGATAAGGGGTAATAACCAAAATTTATAAAGAACTTGTAAATCTCAACACAAGGAAGAGAAACAATCCAATCAAAAAATGGGCAAAAGAAATGAATAGACACTTCTCCAAAGAGGACATACAGATGGCCAATAGGCATATGAAAAAATGCTCAACATCACTAATCATTAGAGAAATGCAAATTAAAACCACAATGAGATATCTCCTCACACTTGTCAGAATGGCGCTCATCAAGAAAACAACACAGAGTAAGTGGTGGCGAGGATGTGGAGAAAAGGGAACCCTCCTGCACTGCTGGTGGAAATGCCGACTGGTGCAGCCTCTGTGGAAAACAGTATGGAGATTCCTCAAAAAATTGAAAATCAAACTGCCATTTGACGCAGCTATCCCACTTTTAGGAATATACCCCAAGAACACCATAGAACTGTTCCAGAAGGAGAAATGCACCCCCATGTTGATGGCAGCATTGTTCACAATAGTGAAGATCTGGAAACAGCCCAATTGTCCATCAGAGGATGATTGGATTAAAAAGCTTTGGTACATATATACTATGGAATACAACTCAGCCAAAAGAAATGATGACATTGGATCATTTACAATAACATGAATAACATGGATGGACCTTGATAACATTATATGGAGTGAAATAAGTAAATCAGAAAAAACCAAGAACTATATGAACCCATACATAGATGGGACATAAATATGAGACTTAGAGACATGGACAAGAATGTGATGGTAACAGGGGGTGGAGTGGGGGTGGGGTGGGGAGAGGGCGAGGAAGGAGAGAGAGGGAGTGTGGGGAGGGGAAGGGCACAAAGAAAACCAGATAGAAGGTGACGGAAGACAATCTGACTTTGGGTGAGGGGTATGCAGCATAAACAAATGTCAATATAATCTGGAGATGTTTTCTCTGAACACATGTACCCTAATTTATCAATGTTACTGCATTAAAAATAATAAAAATAAGATTTTTAAAAAATACATGCATGGAAAACAGTAAACATTAACTGGAATTTTTATAGTGAAAGACTGTAGGGCCAACTTCCTAGTTGTTTCAACTTCTTTTTTTTTTTCTATTTTTTTTTTTTTCTTTCTGAAGCTGGAAACGGGGAGAGACAGTCAGACAGACTCCCGCATGCGCCCAACCGGGATCCACCCGGCACGCCCACCAGGGGCGATGCTCTGCCCACCAGGGGGCGATGCTCTGCCCCTCCGGGGCGTCGCTCTGCCGTGACCAGAGCCACTCCAGCGCCTGGGGCAGAGGCCAAGGAGCCATCCCCAGCGCCCAGGCCATCTTTGGCTGCGGGAGGGGAAGAGAGAGACAGAGAGGAAGGAGGGGGGGTGGGGGTGGAGAAGCAAATGGGTGCTTCTCCTATGTGCCCTGGCCGGGAATCGAACCCGGGTCCCCCGCACGCCAGGCCGCCTCTCTACCGCTGAGCCAACCGGCCAGGGCCATTGTTTCAACTTCTAGTGCAGTTGCTCATCCACCAGTTAGTGTTTCTTTGGCATCCACTGTCTACCAGGTGGTGGATTTTTAGGAAAAGCAAAATATACAATTTAACCAATGCTTATACCCTACAGAAAGCTACATTTAAATGTTTAATGACAAAGATTAAAGGAGATTTTAAAGATAGTTATATATCTCAAATTTAATTAGGACTTTTCTAATTTTTAAAAAAAGATTTTATTTATTGATTTTACAGAGAGAGCAAGAAGGGGGTGAGGTGTGTAAAGTATCAACTCATAGTTGCTTCACTTGTACTGTTCACTGATCGCTTGTTGTATGTGCCATGACTGGGCAAGCCCAGGGTTTCAAACTGGCAACATCAGCATTCCAGGTCGAAGCTCTATCTACTGTACCACCACAGGCCAGGCAGGTTTATTTTTTCTTTAAATTGCTTAAAATAATGTTAGAAATAACTGTGGAAGAAATGAGAAAATTATGAACGGTTTTCAGAACAGTGGTTTGGATCTTTATGGCATATAACCACCTCTGGTTAACCATCTTATTTATGAGGGGGGATAGATCAGGGTTTCCTATGTTTGCATTATTGCCATTTGGGCCAGATTGTTTTATACTGGAGGGTGCTGAGTATCTTATCCAGTAGTACTCGTTCTCTCTTCCCCAGCTGTGGTAACCAAAAATGTCTCAAGACATTGGAAATGTTCCCCGGAAACAATCCTTGGTTGAAAACCATTGAAATGATCTGAATTGAGCTGCTGTTTTTCTTTAAAAAATACCTCTCACTTGACTGGGTGGTGGCAGAGGTCACTGGCTCGGCTGGAACCCCCACCCCAACCCCAGTAAAGGCACATATGAGAAACAATCAATGAACAATTAAGTTGCTGCAACTATGAGTTGGTGCTTCTCATCTTTCTCTTCCTGTCTGTCTGTCCCCCCACCCCCCCCCCCCCCACACTAAAAAACAAAAGAAAAAAAACTCATTTTTTTCAATCCATTTGCTCTAGGGTCAGAAATGCAAAGATCAATTTTTTCAGCTCAACCACAGGGTCCTTCAGCTGGGAGAGAAGGCCTCTACCCAGCAGTTCCAAATTGAGAAAAACTGCATCACCATTCAGCTGTTAACACAGAGACTGGACAAGGATGGACACCGGGAGGAGTTGCAGGTGAGTAGTGGCCAGGGAGGGTAGTGGGGTTGAGAGGAGCGGGCACATTAGAGGAGTGGCCTAAAACCCGTTAAGAGTAGCCCTAACGTGGCAAAAGGTAGGCACTGCTCTACAATTGAAGTGAGGAGCTTAATGGCAAAGACCTAAAAAATATGTGGACTTCAGCAGCTTTTATAAATCCCAAGTATCTAGAAAGACAGCAAAAAGGAATTAAAGTCTGATGGTAAAAGGGTAAATTAGTAAATCTTTCTGAAAGACAGTTTTGCAAAATATGTATCAGAGCTTCAAGAGTGTCACTACCCTTTGACTTCATGATTCTATCTATGGGACTTTTACCTGAGCACTGTGGACTTCGCTGGAAGCTTTATTTTCTTTTTTAAAGATTTTATTTATTGATTTTAGAGACAGGAGAGATAGAAATGGAGAGGGGGAGGTGCCAACTTATACTAGTTGCTTCTCACATGTGTCCTGACCTCGAACTGGCAACCAGGTTGATGCTTCATCCACTGCGCCACCACAAATTAGGCTCAGCTGGAAGTGTTTTCATTTCTGTGGTATTTGTAATGGCAAAAACAAAAATCGAATATGCTTGAATCAACCATCAACAACTTATAATATGAGACAGTAATTTTTTTGTGTGTGACAGAGAGACAGAGAGAGTGACAGTCAGGAAGGGAGAGAGATGAGAAGCATCAATTTTTCCTTGCAGATCTTTGGTTGTTTATTGATTGCTTTCTCATATGTGCCTTAACGAAGGGGCTACAGCAGACTTAGTGACCCCTTGCTTACACCAGCGACATTAGGCTTCATGCCAGCAACCTTGGGCTTCAAGCCAGTGACCATGGGTTCATGTCTATGATCCCATGCACAAGCCAGTGACAGTGCGCTTGAGCTGGTGAGCCTGCACTCAAGCTGGATGAGCCCGTGCTCAAGCCAGTGACTTTGGGGTTTTAAACCTGGGTCCTCTACATCCCAGTCCGATGCTCTATCCACTACATGGTTAGGCGAGACAGTAAATTTTAACAAGTCTTTAAAACCATGTTTTCAAATATTTAATGTTATGGGGAGGTAATTGAGACACAATAAGAAGAAAAGCACAGCACTTGACATTGTACCTGTCTCATTGGTAGAAATGCGGTTTGTAGAGGAAGGGCTAAAGGATGACAGCACAACTCAAGTGTGGTCATTGAGCTGCAGGGGTCATAGGTATTTAAATTTTTCAATTTTTGCTTGTCTGTAATATTCTGAAGTTTCTGCATCAAACTGCTAAGATATTTCTTATACTTGTGAATTTTTTTTAAAAAATAGGGTGATCAAATTAAGAAACTCAAACTTGAACTTGAACACATAAATCAAGAATGTCAGAGACTGAGACTGTCATGGTCACAGCTCAGAGAGTGTGTGATAACAAGTGTCTTGAGTACTGACACCCCAGACTCAGATGTGGGGTGCACTTGGAGGGCCAAGGAGCTGTAGAGAAAGAAGAGGGGCCATGGAGGAGGCTACCCACCCCCAGCACAGCAGGGAAGGGGTCTTTAACTGATCTGACCTGTCCTAGCACCAACTGCACTTAAGTGTGGCAGTTGTTCCCCTCTGCTGAAATTCTTTGCAGGGTCCCCTACTGACTTTTGGCCCCACTGATGGACTTGGCAATGGTCACCTGGTGTGAGGGCAAGATGCTTGAGGTTGCAGAGGTGTCAGCCTGGCTGTGGGACCCCCCCCCCCCAGGTTTATTGGGGGCTTTGGTAGACTGCTAGCTTTCCTACTTCAAAAAGTGCTTTCCCAGAGGTGCCTCTGTATTTGGGGTTTCCCTATTTTTTCTTTTCCAAGTGAGAGGAGAGAAGATAGAGAGACAGACTACCATATGTACCCAGACTGGAATCTACCCTCAACCCCTGTCTGGGCCTGATGCTCTTTCCATCTGAGGCCATACTCACAACTAAACTATTTCTAGCACCTGAGGCATAGGCTCCATGGAGTCTGGAACAGATGTGCTCAAACCAATTGAGACATGGCTGTGGGAGGGGAAGAGAGAGAGAGAGAAGCAGGAGGAGTGGAGAAGCAGATGGTCACTTCTCCTGTGTGCCCTGGCTGGGAATCAGACCTGGGACATCCACACACCAGGCTGATGCTCTACCACTGAGCCAACTGGCCAGTTTGAACTCTTTGAGGCTAAGGAGTCAACCAGCATCACAAGCAGAAGATACCTCACATAAACAATTCTGCTGCAACATGAGTTGGTTTTTGCTTCCTTGTGATTTAGATCCCCCCCACCCCAAGCCACATCAATGAAAGTCCAGAGGAGGGAAGTAGAGGCATCTAAGACTAGTTAAGGCCCTTTGAGTGTGCAGTGGTGAGGGTGGATGTGCATATGTGGGAGGAAGCCAGTGTTATCATATGTGGGTGATGCTGAGGAAGGTCTAAGAGGTCACAGAGCCAAATAGGTTGGACAGGCACTAGCAGGAGGGATGCCATAGTAGGTCCCAGGACTGTTTTTTTGTTTTATTTTATAAGCCTGGTGACAAAATCCAACCTTGTGTTTAGTCTAGCCTGGGTTCACAGAGAGGGCTCAGGGCCTACCTCTCAGTGGGGGGACAGCACAGCCCGCACGTGTCAATGGGAAGGCTCAGAGGAGCAGGAAAGGGGGCCTGTGGCCTCTGGAGCTGGGCCAGCTCCATCTGCATCTCACTTCCAAGAAGAGGCAGATGTAAAGGACTGGCAAGAATTCAGTTTGTGGATACTTATGGGCTAATTGACCATTTAGATAGTTGCAAAGTAGGTCTGCAGGAACTCCCATGCTGAGCCCGCAGCAGCTTCCCTGCAGAAAAGGTTGCTGTCAGGTTCCAGAGTTCAGAGCACAGTGGCTGTAGAAGGTGACAGAGTAGAAATGCCATTGGGATACCTAAGCACTCTGACACTTGGAGTCATGGGGCCTGAGATGGGGATCGGGCTCTGAATGGGGTGACTGGAGAATGACTGTCTAAAGCAGAAAACTCGATAGAAAGCAATTTTTGGTGGAGGTGCCTCAGCACTGGTTCTTCCTTCTCTTTCTCTCCCAAAAAAGCATGACAACTGTCCTCCTGGAAACTGTCCATGTGCAGGTGCATCTCAGGATGACCCCTGTTCTACAGAGCATCTGTTTGTTAGTGATGACGTAGCCCCTGAGACATGAGTTGACACAGTGACTGTTGAAAGGAATCACAGCCTCGCTCCTGCCATGGTGTGGCTGGAGCAGGCATCTTCCTTTTCTCTCTGACCATGTGGCTTGAGACCTGGCCTAGGTGTGACAGAAAGAATAATAAGATTGATCCAAACGGATGACATATGCCAAGGAGCAAGATCTGGAATGTCCATCTAAGAATGACATTTGATGGAGCCTCAGAACTGTGTGAGGGCTGATGTGGCCAGTTCTTTCAGGGGCCAAGGAAATGATGTGTATTCTAGATGAAGCCCCCAAAGTCAGAGTGAATTAAATGGTGTTTGCGTCTGGCCCCCTGATTGCTTACTAAAAATACTGGCCACGTAATGTGCAGTTCAATCATAATCACTGTTAACTCCAAGAGTTCTCTTCTGTCCTCAGTGGCTGGGGGACTTTATTCCACACCTGCTCTCATGTCCCCTTCTGCATTCACTGTGTTAATTGCCCTCTGTGACCCCGGCCTCATTGAGATCTTAGGAGTGTGAACTCCACTTAAAGGGAAATTACTATATCCAGCAATAATCAGACTCCAGTGAGGTATGCTGTAAGGTAAAACTGGACAGAATGTACCATGATCTTCCCACAGATCCAAAGTGGCATCTCATCATCGTCATTCTGAATCTCACTATGCTGAAGCTCTGGCTAGATGGGAGTTTTGCTGTCAGAATTCCAATGATAGGTTCTTTATAAGTCCTGCATTTTGCTGCAGATGCAGGGACCACAAAGAAGATGCATAACTTGTCATGGTAATTGTAGGAAGTTTTTAAACAGAGTCTTTCATGATTGTCAGTGACTCTGTACCTCTCAACAGTCACACCAAAGCTGCCATGGCATTTTTCCTGGTACAGCTTCGAGAAGCCAACCTGAGGCTGAGAGTTTACCTCCTGGCCAGCACTTGCAGGTCCACCAGCTGCAGAGGCAGGTGGAACAGAGTATGCCTCTGGGCTGCATGGCTGAGATGCAGCCACTGCTGAAATGGGAACAGTGGGCAGCTCAGCAGCTCTGCCTGGATGCAGTCTACTGGAGGAGAAAGTGGGGACTGGAAGCACAATGATGCATGGAGACAAGGGCCTGAAGTTCCAGCTGATGGTGACAGAGAGGGCAAAAATGGATTGCTGGTCACTCAGACAAAACTGCCCCATTGCCAAAGGAAAGACAGCTCAACAGCCATTCTAACTCCATGAGGACTGGTTGTACAGGGCCTTATGCTAATAGGGCCTGAAAGATGATGGTGTAGGGCCCTGATTTTCACTGTGAATAATTAGGGACTCTAGAAAATGCTGAGAAAGAATAAGGAAGGGGTGGTAAGCCTCTTGGGGATGGTGTCACATCTCATCAAGAGCAGAGTGAGCTAATCCTGAAGGTCTCTTCAGCCTGGGGCCCATAGTTTCTCCAAGATGCAGTGTGTCCTGGGGGTCTGTATGTATCTGCAGAAGGCTCCATAGCTAAACATTAGGGGCCACATATTAAATGCTAACAGGGCCTGAAAGGTGGTGATGAACAGTCTGTGAGTGAGACGATGGGTGATGGTCCCACCTGTACAGCCTCTGTAGGAACACAAGTCTCAGCATTACGATTCTCTGGATTCAAAGAAAAACTAGAAATACTTTTTTATGAACACCTCATTTCCAAATGATCCTCCCAATTTAAAGACTTTTAATACCATTATGCAGACTGGATAAAAATCCACCCAAAGGTACATAGGACTGCGGAAGTTACTTACTGGGAACACACTGATCTAGGTATTAAAGATACAGAAATGACACAAGGCAAAAATCTGTGCCCTTCTGGAGCCTCTATTTTAGTGAGGGTTAGGGAGCCAACAAGTGAAAATAGAAAATAGATAATGTGGACAGCATTTCAGATGATGATAAGTGCTTTGGAATGGAGTATTTGCAATTTTAAATAGGATAGCTGTTGAAGGTGGTTCTTGAGTCAGTGCCTGAAGTTGTTGAGGCAACAAGCCATACACATTGGGAAAGAGGACTCTAGGCAGCAGAAGCAGCATGTGCAATGGCCCTGAGGTAGGTATATATTTGGCATGTTTAAGAATATTGATCAGAGGAAGGGAGGAAGAGGGTAGTGGAACAAGAAGTCAGCAAGGGAACAGCATAGACTTGGGAGGCTGCTGTGTGCCAGGCGCTGCACTAGGCATCTAGAGAGGCAGAAAGAGTGTCAGTGCCTTAAAAGGCAGCAGAACAGGGCTCAAAGCACAGAGTGCAGGAATTGGGATCCTGGCTTCCCACCTCGTAGATGAGTGGCTGTGGGCCAGTTACTTCAACTCTGCTCTGTTTCCTCATCTTTACAACTCAGATACTTGTGGTACCCACCTCAAAACATTATTGCAAGGCATCAATGAGTAAGCACTTTTAAAGTTCTTAAACTGTCTGTGTGAACCCTGTGTAAGTGTTTAAATTAAAAGCTTGAGAAAACAATTCAGTCCTGAAATGTCACAATGCAGTTCATGAGGAAAAGTCCAGGGCAGGAAGGCTGTGGAGATCTGGAGCCAGAGTGCACTGGGTGCCTTCATGAGGAAAAGTTAGAGAAAGAATTCCAAGATGGGCAAAATTTAATGTCTGGAAAGCGTATGTTCTACAAAGAATAATCTCTCAGTATTGTGCAAAAATGTTAAGCTAGAAACACGGTAAATTATGACAGGTTACTGACAAAAACAAAGAAAATCAGAAAATCTTTAGAAATATGTGGTAATACACTTAGGGGATCTCACTTTGGAGTCATGTATGATTACATTTTTAGGACAAAGCAGCCTGGTAATTCCTTTTTGTTTGTTTGATTGTTTATTTTATTTATTTGAGAGAAGGGAGAGAGACAGGCACATCAATCTGTTCCAGTATGTGCCCACACCAGGGATTGAACCAGCAACTTTTGTGCTTCTAAAGAACGCTCTAGTCAACAGAGCAATCAGGTCAGGGCTTCTTTTTTAATTTTTTTAAAATTGATTTTAGAAAGAGAGAGAAAGGGTGACAAACACTGATCTGTTCCTACATAAGTCCTGACAAGGTTTCAGACTGGCAACCTTTGTGTATCCAGATGATGCTCTAACCAACTGAGCTATCTGGCCATGGCTTCTTTAACTATACAAAAGGAAATGAGTTTTGTGGCATGTGACATTTCAAAATTTATTCTATACAGATGAAAGGTTATCTATAGTTAGTATTAAATTTGCAAATTTTAGCTAATTTCCACTCTAAAGTAAATAAGCCTGAGATGACTCTTTTCAAAATGTAAAATACATCCCTGGCCAGTGGCTCATATGCCCACTTTGGCTGGGCATATGGATGTCCCAGTTTCGATTCCTAGTCAGGGCACACAGGAGAAATGACAGTCTTCTTCTCTCCCCCTCCCTCTCCTCCTTATCTTCTTCTTCTTCCCTCACAGTTAGTGGCTCAATTTGTTCAAAGGTAGCCCCGGGCAATGAGGATGGCTTGTTTGGTCCAAGTGTGTCAGCCTTAGGTACTAAACTAACAGCTCGGTACTCAAGCATTGGTCCCAGACGAGGTTGCGAGGTAGATCCCAGTTGAGGCACATGCAGATGTCTGCCTCGCTATCTCCTCTGCCCCCCCCCAAAAAAGAAAGTAAAATACTGTCTGTAACCTTATTCTGTGGCAGGAAGAACATAAAAAACAGCTTAAAGGCACAGAAGAGAGCATAGAAGAGTTGGGAAGTGATTTTGAAGAACATGGAAATTCTCCTACAAGAAAAAGTTGGTGAGCTGGGAAAGCAGGTGAGCGAGGGGCTTCAGTCAGTGCATACTAACATTCCCTTTTAGAACTTATTTTCCTTTAATGGGTGCTTAAGTAGCTGATCTGTGTCTTGTCACAGAATTCAAAGGAACCACATGTTCATTTGGAACCACTGAATGTGGGGCTCCATAAACTTTGTTTTGAGACTCTGGATGTAAAATTTTTTCCAGAAGATTAACAACTAAAAGTCATTAATAGAAAATGAACTTTACTAAATATATACCCTACATTACATTTGTACATTGTGTTTATTTTTGTTGAATTAAGACATATTGTAACGACAGAATAAAAGTTCATTCATGCATTGACTCAGTCACTCCAAGCCCATTATATATTTTTTTAAAGAGTACTTTATTTTTCATTTATTTATTTTTTTTTACAGAGACAGAGCGAGAGTCAGAGAGAGGGATAGATAGGGACAGACAGACAGGAACGCAGAGAGATGAGAAGCATCAATTATCAGTTTTTTGTTGTGGCTCATTGATTGCTTTCTCATATGTGCCTTGACCGTGGGGCTACAGCAGACTGAGTAACCCTTTGCTCAAGCCAGCAACCTTGGGTCCAAGCTGGTGAGATATGCTCAAACTAGATAAGTCCATGCTCAAGCTGGTGACTTCGGGGTCTTGAACTTGGGTCCTCCGCATCCCAGTCCGATGCTCTATCTACTGTGCCATCGCCTGGTCAGGCAAGCTCATTATATTCTAAGGCATTTCTGTATATAGACCCAGAGATAAGCCCTCAAGGACCTTACATTGTGGGGGCAGAGATAGATAATGACAAGATAAATAACTTCAGATTGTACAAAGTACTCTCAAGAAAAGAAAATGGTGACATCTGGGATCTGGTTAGGATAGTCAGGGTAATGCATGGGAGCAGATGCCTAATGACTCAGCCATGGGAAGGTATAGCTGTGTCCCTCAACAAGGGCCAGGTTGGCATTTTAGAAGAGAGAATGCTCATTAGGTAGGATTGTCCTGTGTACTATAGTGCTAAATGCCAATACACCCCCATCACTGGTACAGCTGTAAAAGGGCACCCTCATACCTCCACATGTGCTGGGTGGGGGACATGCCAGAACCCTGAGGAGGTGCATTCCACACAGAGCAGTGCAGGCAAATGTCTACATGAGACCAGCATGGCACATGGAAGGGCAATGAGGAGTCATTGTGGCTGGCGTGAACTTAGGGGCAGGTAGGTAGGGTCCCATCAAGGTCTGTAGTTTGGATTTTATTTTAATTCCAACTTAAAGCCATTCAAAGTAAGTAAGAGTATAATATAATCTACATTTTTAAAGGACTCATCATGGGGGAAAATAACTTGGGCTGCTATAGACAGAAATGAACAACAACAAAAAGGCCATAGCTGCCCTGATGAATAGCGCTCACAAGTCCCGTCAGCCAGGAGCTCAGTCAGTAAGAACCGGCAGTGGAACAGCCAGCACTGGGAGTGCTGGGAGAGGAAGTGAGGTCAGAGGCAAAGACAAGACACAAAGACAAATACTAGCTACCCCTAAGACTTCTACTGCAGTGCTAGAAATGAAGAGAAATGTATCTGTATAAATACTTTATTACATGGTAATCAAGTGTGGTTTATCTGCAGGATCCTGAGCCAAGCCCAAACTGGATGAGACATTTGTTGCCTCTTGTTTCTGAATCAAGGTGGAAGGTTCCCCTTCTGAGTAACTCTTTGGGGACCATTCCCCTGCTTGTCCACGTTTGCTCCACCTTCCCACTGACCCTCTCTTACAGCCTCCCAAGTCCTCACTTTTCATCCCAACTGTCAGATTCTGACTCCCCCTTATAGTCACTCCTTTGCACACCCTGTTTGCCTCCTCCCACCTGGAAAAACCAGTTCTATTCAATCTTGTGGCTGTCGCCCACCAAGTCCACCCATAAACCCAGCTCCCTAGCACTTTGAAGCCTCTCCTTGATCTCCGAACTCCAGCATCTCTTCTCTCTATTCTCAGCTGTCCCTGGAAGACCCAAAGTACCCAAAGCAACTGTGCAGTGTACTCAGGCCATGATGAGCACCTAGACACTTGTGCCACCTTGCCTGGACACTCTCCAGGCCCTACTTTCTCCAGGGCCCTGGCTGCCACCCAACATAAACCATAAGGAGTCCTGGTCCTACCATTCCTCTGCTCCTCTTCACAGAAATACCTTCAAATATCTGTCTTTGCAATCATCTGCCTGCTCTCATGATTGGCTGCTGCCACTGACAGGTTCACAACATTGGAGTGCTGTGGGCTCCTCCCCCAACCCCACCCTCCACCAGTGCCATGTCCCTATCTAGTCTACTAGTTCCACCTTCAGAGTAGAAATGGCAAGCCACTTCTTGACCTTCCTCCACTGCTCCTGCCCTCACCTCTGGTGTCTCAACTGACATGTCTTTTCTCCTCTAATCTGTTAGCACAGGAGCAGCAACAGTCCTTTCCAAGTGTGGTTGAGGTGCTGGACCTCTTCTACTCAGAACCCTTCAGTTTTCCCAGGTCTCTAAGAATAAAAGGTGGAATTTTTACACTGACCTCCAAGGTTCTGCACAATCTAGTGCCCTGCCCAGCCAGCATGGTAGGCTGACTTCCTCTCATTCGACCTCTGCACAACCATGCCCTCAGTCACACCACAACCTCCTGGACATTCTGCCACCCACAGCAGGTACTGCCTCTGGATCTCTGCACTTATTCCACTCTCTGCCTGGAATGTTCATGCCTAGATAGACTCAGGGCATCGCCTACCCATTCTCCTACAACCTTTTACTTTCATTCATTCCCACTTTGGTTACTAAGTACCTCCCCTCATAGGACTTAAGTCACACAGATAGATTCAGTTTGTGAGAATCTCATTTCAAGGACTCATCTGTGGCACCCTAGATCCACATTACCTGCTTTTACAGAGGCTGCTGGATTCCAGTGAATTGAGCCAAGACCCCCTGGATTCTTTCATCACTTTGTAAACGCATTAATCTGCCTATATGGCTCTTGTAAATGACAACATCACAATTCTCACCCTAGCCCCATCCCAACTCCAGGCTTTAAAAACTCATCCCTAAAGACAAAAAGCATTAACACAGTTCTAGGGTCTCAGTCATTAACTTGCCACTTCATCATCATATCAAAAGAAACTGTCCCCCGAAGTGAGGCCACTCAGATTTTAGCTTCCATTACTAACTGAGCTTCTTAAATTCTGACACCAGTGACAATGAGTTCCTGGGGTTCCCAAACAACTAGAGGAGCATTTGAACATTAAAGTCTATCCTCATTTGTTAATAACAGTGCTAATGGTTGTTAATGCTGCTTTTGAGTTTACATTGTTGGAATATTATTGTGGTATATTTTATTAAATATTTTAACACATCATTTGATTCAGAATATTTTTTTTCTTATTTTCCTTCTAAAAACCCTAGGTGCCTCTTATGGTCAGGTGCATATTATGGAGCGAAAAATACAGTATTTGGGGAAAAATGGTAAGTTGCTGCTGACATGTAATATGTAGGTAGGCCTAAGCTGGTTGCATCTGTATCAACCACAGACTAATTTTTTTTCTTGTCATTATTTCTTAAACAATACAGTAGAAAAACTATTTATGTAACATCTATATTCTTTTAGGTAATATAAGTAATCTAGGAATGATTTAAAGTATTTGTGATGAAGTGTGCAGGTTATATGCAGGGACTACTTATTTTATATAAGGTACATGAACATCTGAAGATTTTGGTATCTGCAAGGAATCCTAAAACCTAAGCATTTAGGATCCCTTACATCTCCTAAGGATACCAAGGATCAACTGTATAAATATTATTAACTGAAGAATTAAGTAATGTGGTTCCAAAACACTCTTTATTTGCCCCGATGCTTGGCGAGTAGCTTGGGTAAGTTGGTATTTCTAGATGAAAAATCACTTAGTGATACAAAAGCATTGTTTTATTAGGTTACATTTCTGGCATCCATGATTACTGACAAGAAGGCCAAGGCCATGTTAATTCTGATTCTTTCATGGTACCCTATCTTTACTCCCTGGAAGTATTGAGAATCTTCTTTTTATATTTCACGTTCTAAATTTTATCACAAAGTACATTTATAAATTCTTTACACAAATTTTATCACAAAGTACATTTATAAATTTATAAATGCTCAATGTTAAGCATCTTCTTCCAATTTGAAAACTCTTGTCTTTCCTTTGATAATTTCTCTCCCTCTTGTTCTCTGTTCAGCTGGAATTCCTGCTGGACAGATGTTGGACTTTCTGAATCAATCCTACAAGTATTTTAACTTTGTCCTCATATTTTCCATCTCTCTCTTATTTCTGTACTTTCTGGAACATTTCTTCAACATTGTATTTCATCCCTTTTATTAAAATGTTTAATCTTCAAGAACTCTGGCCATCCTTGAAAGCTATCAACAACTCTACTGATGTGCCCATACCGCACACTGCACACTGTGGATTTATTTCCTTTTGCATATCTTCACTGCTGTTTCTGAGGGGGAGGGAAGGAAATACATGTCTGAACTGGATACCAAATTGGTACTGTTAAACATTTTAATTTTTGGAAGACAAAAAAAAAAAAAAAAACCTCAGGAAAACAAAACTATATCTTACCTTTTATTTGCCTTTCTATAACTTTTAGTGAGACTGAATATATTTCACATTTGATAAGTCATTTATACTTCTTTGGTTAGCCCACTTACATGATGAATGGTTCCAGAATCATTCAAGTCCAGCAGATTTTTTACTTCGGCTCCCTGCACAAACCATTTTCAGTTGCAAAGACATGCAATCCCAAGCTCTTAATACTTGTGAGCAGTAAGTAACTCATCATTCCTTACGAATTCTTAATCCACAAAAGTAGAGGTATTTGTTCTCTGTTCTCCAACTTTCCCTCCTGCTCCTCCTTACTTACTTTGTTGAGAAATCAAAGGCAAAGAGAAAAGGGAAGTACCGCACTGACATTCTCTCCTTAAGTTAACTTTGAATCTTACCACCAAGTAGAAATTCTGACTCCCACTTGGTTCTCTGTCCTCAGAGTTGCCCATGTGGGACTTGTGGTGGTTGCAGTCAACTCTGCTTGTCCATCAACATCCTCTGGTACATGCCAGGCTGGCACCCCTGCCCCATATTCCACTCCCCAGCAGGACCTACCTGTGAAAGTTCCTGTGAGCAGCACCAGTCCTGCAGCTGGTGGTCACAGGAGCAGTTTCTAGTGCTTACTTTGTCAACAGCCCAGGGACCCGCACCTTGGTTTCTATAAACTGAATCCTCTCTACATCCTGCAGCTAGAATCATGCTCATGGTAGCTTATTTGAATAACTTAAGCACCCTTTGAATATAGCTCTTTATTTGGGTAAAAGCATCAAACCTTTTATGAAAAATAAACCTTTTTAAAAAATCATGATAATGTTGAAAAAACTTGAAGTCATGTATGTGTCTCTTAGGAGATTTATTCAAAGGAACACAAGGCATTTTGATGCAATCATGCAACAAACTGGGCAGGTCTGAAGTATTCAGAGCCCATGTCTTCCCTCAACCTTCCAGGAGCCATGCGGATGTGACTCTGTTTGCAGCATGTCTGGGTGGCAGGAGCTTGAGACTGATTCTTCTCCCACTCACCTCATGGGTGCACAACTTTTTGAATTTAAGCAGGAGAAGGAGGAGCCAGAGAGAGCAGCCTTTAACGAAAGATGAGGGGTACCTTCTCTCAAAACTTCTTGGGGGGATCACACTTTTATCTTAAACTGTATTGTCCCTGGAAGAAATGCCTACTTAAGGAGACTCAAAGAAGGGCACTGGAGCAGGGAAATCCCAATGAAGCAATCGATCCCTGAAAGGGACCCTCTTTTGCAACCCTCAAAGGCCAAAATTCCTGCGCATAGTAGAAATTTGTATCAGTCTTCTAGGGCTGCTGTGACAGAATCGCATGTTTCTGGAAGGTCTGAATCCAAGATTAATGTTTCAGCAGAGTTGGTTTTTCGGGAGGGCTCTCTTCCTGTTATACAGACTTGGTGTGTCCTTACTTGGCCCTTCTTCAGTGTGTATGTGTAGAGAGAGATCTCTGGAGTCTCTCCCTCTTCTTATAAGGACTCCAGTCCTATCTGATTAGGACCCCATTCTTATGTTCTCATTTAACCTTATTTCCTTAAAGGCCCTGTCTCTAAATACAATCACATTGAGGGTTAAGGGCCCAAGATACTAATTGGGGGAACACATTCAGTTTATAACAGTATTGAGTAAGCACCCATGGTTAATAATTAATCAATTAGTCCTCTGACTGCTTTCCCAGATATGTGAGGGACCTGATTTTCCCCATGGGGGGGCTTTAAAGAGGGAGAAACCCTACTTTTTGTTGACAGCCTTTCGATTCTTCTTCAAGGTAAATATCATTGCTAATATGACTGCACTACCAAGGCCATCAAGGGTGCAGTTGTGGTTTTTTTTTCTTCTTTTTTCTTTTGAGAAAGAGAGACAGACAGACAGGAAGGAAGAGAGAGAAAGAGGATGGAGTGAGAGATGAGAAGCATCAACATGTAGTTGTGGCACTTTAGTTGTTCATTAATTGTTCCTCATATGTGCCTTGACCAGGAGACTTCAAGCTAAACCAGTGACCCCTTGCTCAAGAAAGTGACTTTTGGCTCAAGCCAGCCACCTCAGGGTTTTGAACCTGGGTCCTCAGCATCCCAGGTCAATGCTCTATCCACTGCATCACCACCAGTCAGGCCATCAATGGTGCAGTTTTTACATCCTTTTTATAAGTTGACAGGGACTTACTCACTCAGCACTCAACAAACGTCCCCACGTCTGTGACCAGCCACCCCACCATCTCTATGTTGCTCCTACATTGGGGCCTGCCTACTTCTCTCTATCTCTGTCCTTGTTGCTATCTCTCACCAGCCTCAGGAAGTAGTGAGAGCCAGAGAGGTATACTCACTACTAGAGGGAAATGGGAGGCCTTTCTAGCCTTAACTGCATGCTCTAATTCAGCTTCACCCAAACTCTGTTCCACAGGGTGGGAATGGTGCAGAGTAGAGTAGAAGTTACAAAGCTGCCGAGCTTTGTTTTCTATTAGCTGTCATTCTCTCTCTCTCCCTCTCTTTCTATCTCTCTCTTTCTGTCACACACACACAAAGTCAACATTGGCAAGGAGAACATGGACATTCCCCAGGGCTTCTGCCAAAATGCCATCAAAATTCAGTCTACATCTTTAATAAAGACTATGTGTTTATTGTTCCAAAAGTCTGCATGTTCTATCCACTTAATAAAGAGTGACACAAACATAAGAAAGCTCTGGTTTCAAGCTATAAATATGTTTATACACTGCTTGAATGCCTAAGTGAGTGATGGATTGTGCTACATGACCAGATCAGAACTGGACAGCACGATCGCCCCTGAGCACATGTCATCCAGAGTGATTGCTCAAGATGCTCATTTCCTCTCTCTAGCTGTCCCGGGTCACATGTGTTGTATTCAGACATGCCCTGGCATTCTCCTGACTCTCTAAGACATCACATCCCAACATCTTTCTTGTTTCTCTGTCTGGAGAGGGTCTACCTAGCACATTCATTTCCCCCCTACATCCTTTGATGTTCAAAAATAATTCTAACCCATTTAGAGTTTGCAGAGTATTTTTACACCATCAATTAATTCTCACAAGAACTCTGTGAGGTGACAGAGATTCATTCATTCATTAATTCATTCATCCATCCAACAAGTACAAATAGAGGTCTCAGCATCATACCAGGCACCAGGGAGACAGAGGCCACTGAGGCAGACTGCTCACCCTCAAGGAGCTCAGAGACCCCGAAGGACGTAGACAATGTACAGCAGTCACCACTCAATATGATAGATGCCTCGAGAGGAGGGCACTTTGAGGCATCTCCTCCAGCTCAGGTGGACCAGGGTAGTTTCCTGAGGAAGAGAATGGATCTTGGTCCTAATGGGAAAGAGGGGCTGGGCAGGCCAAGGAGGGGGCAAAGAAATGCCAGGCAAGGGAGCAGGACATTCAAGTTATGAAAGAGAAACTCTAGCCCACCTGTGGCACTCTGAGTAATAGTTGTGTGGTTTGAGGTAGAGCATAAAGCAGGGGAGGAAAGGTGAGAAGGAAATGAGTCAGGAGAGGAACTTGGGGACCAGATCACAGATGAGTATATTTTAGGACATATTAAGTTCAGAGTTATACCCCAAGAGAATTAAATAAGCAATCCACTAGACGTGTTAAGTAGGAGAAGCATAAGATGAGATTTGCAGTTCAGAAAAAGTAACCATGTGGTGGGGCATGCCAGACTGAAGGTGAGACAGGAGGATTCTGAAGTGGTCCCAGAGAGAGAGACGATGGGATTTTCATTCAGAGGAGTGGCGGTGTGCTGGGGAGTAGGAATGGATTAAAGGGGCATTTCAGAGGACTATACAGGACTTGTGACTGACAGGTAGAGGAGAGGCTAGATAAACATCCAGCTCCCTTTTTGGGCCCATGGATGGAGAACAGAGCCATTCACCTAAGAGTACTAAAAAGAGATGCAGATTTGGAAAGAAAGGTAAGCAGATCAATTGGGCATGCTAAGCACTAGGGCCTGTGAATCCCAAATAGAGGCATTTGGGGAAGTTTGAATTCAGGGTTTAGGAATTCAAGGAAGGGATCTGGCTTGGCCATTTGGGTTTGGGAGACATTGGCATATGAGCAGTAGTTGTAATAGCAGTGTGTGAAGTCAGCCAGAGGGCAGATGCAGAAGTCTGTTGTCATTTGACAGAATGGAAACTGAGGCTGGCCTCAAATCTCAGAGCTAGTTCATGCCAGAGCCAAGTCTTCTGTCTCTAAGCCCAGTGTTCTTTCTGCCATTCTAAAGTCTCTATAGGGACTCCTGGAAATCATCCCAGGCTACATCTGGAGGCCAGCAGGTATTACCTCTGTGGTTCTTCTGCTTTATATATATGAAGTAGGCCCTGAACAGCAGTACTGGGTGGGGAGCCTTAACTTTGTTGCTCCTGGGATTCTGGGAGGGTTGTCCAAGTATTCATCTCAGAAATACCCTTGATGGGAGAAAGCATAAAATGCACATATTTGCCACTAATTCACACTCTCATTTCATTCTTAGAGCTGCCGTGTAGAGCCCCATATTGCCCTGTCTTCCTCCCTAGTCTCTGCCACATGAGACCCTTTGCTTCACCTCTCTTCTCCATCAAAATGTGCCTGTCTTAGGCCTCATTGTATTTCTACTCTAGAATATAAACTTTCTGCTAGACCGTGTAATGAAGCAATTCCTGCCAGGATGGGTAATAGGTTAATGAGAAACCCATCCCAGAGCACCTACTCCTTTTAACCAGATTTCCTGGAGACATAAGTAGTATTGCTAAAAGTAAGAATTTCAAATGACTTGGCAGATTATGGAGGGAGGATAGGAATATGAGCAGGAGAAGAAACATTGAGAAAGTTGGGAGCTAGATCACCATGGGTATACTATATTCGGTATCACATTAAGGTGTTTGATTTGAGTTTGTTTAATGTAGTGAGACTGGGTCTGCCAGTCCACAAACCACATTTTGTCATGACAGTCTATTTCACCACTTGAACAGTGGATGTGCCCTTGACTGTACACACACACTTGCACATACCATAAGCATTTCTTACACCATGTGGTAAATACAACAGAGGTAGAGACAGGGTAGTTAGTTCTTCAATCAAGGCTGCAAGTTCTAAATGTTCTTTCTTAAGTGCTGTGAGTGATCTCATTAGTAGATCCAGTGCCAGGCCAGCCTAGAAACCCAGTCAGAACAGTGTTACTAAGGGCTAAGTTGAGAAGAAAATCTCTGGGCAAGGGACTTTTTTCTCTCTTGGCAAAATACTATTTGCTGTTTTCAAGTTAATTAAAAAGGAAGGGACATAAATCTTGAAAGGTTTTTGAAAGAAAGTACAAACTTGGACTAAGAAACACTTATAAAACAGCTTGTTCTACTGTGTGGCCCCAGCATGAACTAAAGAAGCAATCTGCTGGGGTTGGGATTGAGGGAGGAATAGTGGGGTTGGGTACATGATGTGTGGAGCAGCAACTTGTCCTAAGGGTCTAAGATTCTACACAGACCCCAGGGCATGCTGCCTGCCTGCCTGTGTAGCATTCAGCTGTCCAGCCCTTTGCTGAAACTCCCAGGAAGAGCACTGGATGGAGGCGGTGAGGTGAGCCCAGTCTGCCTCCCAGCCACAGACAGAAAATGCTGGAGCATGGGGAACCAAGGGCAGTGGAGTTCATGAGATCACAGGCTGTCCAGCTGGAATGGAATTGTAAGGTTCTCCCATAGCACTCCCACCAGTTGACATCTTAATTTGCTCTACAACGTTTTTATCAAGTGGTCATTAAGCCAGAGCTTGAACAGCTCTTATGACAGGACTCTTTTATGTTTCAAGAAAGGCCAGTTTATCTTTAGACTGTTCTGACTGGAGAGGTGATCTTGCTAATACCGAGTCTAAATGCCTTCCTAATTTCAGCTCCCTGATGTGAGGCAATCCTCTACAATCACATGAAATATGTTTCTGTCTGTTTCAAATGGCAGATGTTTGATTGTCTGAACACCTGGGTCTGCAATGATGCAGATTAGATCAGCCACTCTATCTGTCCCTCTGAACACTGATGATGGGGCCACATTGAACTGCATGTAATGAAGCAGAGAGGGGTCTCCTTTGTTCACCTCTTCATCTTCAGCACCTGCCTAGTCATGGACAAAGGAGGTACTTGGTAAGTATTTCTTAAGAAATGAATAAAAGAACAAGGTTAAACTTTTGGCACATGTTTTATCAGAAAACATAAATGACATTGATGTGGAAAGTTCTGTTAGATTTATGAACTTTATATGTAATTTTATTTTATTTTACTTATTCTTTTGTGACACAGACAGAGAGAGAAACAGAGAGAGGGATAGATAGGGACAGACAGGCAGGAAGGGAGAGAGATGAGAAGCATTAATTCTTTGTTGTGACTCCTTAGTCTCCTTAGTTGTTCATTGATTGCTTTCTCATATGTGCCTTGACTGGGGGTCTACAGCAGAGCCAGTGACTCCTTGCTCAAGCCAGTGACTCCTTGCTCAAGCCAGTGACTTTGGGCTCAAGCCAGTGACCATGGGATCATGTCTATGATCCCACACTCAAGCCAGTGACCCCATGCTCAAGCTGGTAGATGCTGCTCAAGCTGGCAACCTCAGGGTTTTGAATCTGAGTCCTCTGCATCCCAGTCTGACATTCTGTACCACTGCCTGATCAAGCTTATATGTGATTTTTAAAGGACAGCCAAGACTTCATTCAGTCGAATCATTCTGACCACACTTTTAACCCAGTGCAGTCAACCAGGGGTAGGTATCAAAGTTTGTGTTGTGCTTTTGCAACAGGTCTCTACTTGAAGAAATAGGCTATCCCCTTTATCATATTGCAAATTCCTCCAGAAAGTTATTTACGAAGTTGTTTTCATTTATTGTTTAACCCCCAATGTACCAGGGCAATGCTGGTTACCTGTTGAGTAGTCAAAATGTTTCATACTTGGTCTGTATTAGGCACTCACAAAATTTGTTGAGTGAATGGCTGATGGCAGAAGGAAAGCTTTATTGTTATATATATTTTAATTATATAAATTTTGTTGTTTTGTAAAAGTACAAAAGTCAGATTATCCAAACTTCTTACAAACATAATCATTCACATATGCGCATGCACATATTCCTTTCCAGGTCTTAATTCTGACTTAAGTTCACTTAATTAGAGTGTTTTGACTTTAACCAAGCTTACTTTTTGAAAAAACAAGTTTTCACTATTTCATTTAAAACTAGCCTAAAGCATTTTTGACCCCTTATCATGGATCTTATGGATAAAGTATTAGAAGTAACTAATAATAATAGCATCTATAGTACCGGCCTTAAAACAAGCACTAAAATAAAGAATTATAGGTAATAAGCCAAGAGAAAAGGTAAAAATATTAATAAAAAATACTGAATTAATCCTCCCAAAAAACGGAAGAAGAAAATATAGAACAAATAGAAAATATAGGAACAAATAGAAAACAAACAACAAGATGTTAGAGTTAAATTTAATCTTATCAATAAACACATTAAATATAAATGCTCTAAAATCCCAATTAAAAGATGTAGATTCATTGGATATAGCAAAGAAAGACTAACCTCTGTAATGTCTACAAGAAACTCCCTTTGAATAAAAAGACTACAAATATAAAAATTAAAAGAATGTAAACACTAATAAAATCAAAAAAATACTGAAGTGAATATCGTAATATGAGAAAATAATATTTTGGAGCAGCAAATATTATCAAGGATAAGAAGGGTCATTTAATGTTGTTAGCATAAAATTATAAAGAGGACATAAGAATTATAAATGTTTATATCTCTAACAGTCAAACATCAAAACATAAATAAAATGAATAAAATTGTAAGAAAGAAACTTCTCTCAATAACTGATAAAAATAGAAAAAAATCACTGAAGTTATGTAAGCCCTGAAGACACTGTCAACTGACTTGACCAAACTGACATCTTGAGAACATTCCACTGCAAAACAGAATACATGTTCATCAAGTGCATATGAGACATTTTCAAAACTAGACCATACTGAAATATAAACAAGTCTCAATAAATTTAAAAGGTTTCAGGTCACCATACAATTATGTTTTGACTAAAATGAGATTAAGTTAGATATCAATAACAAAAAGGGTATCTGGAAAATTCCCAAATATATATTTTGAAACAAAGTTACACACTGTGAATAGCTTCTAGTTCAAAAAATAAACCAAAAGGAAAATTAGAGAATATTTTGATTTGAATAAAAAGAAAAATATATTCAACAAATTGAAAGACAAGATAACCTGGACTTGTTATCTTTGAATATATGTATCCTGATTTATTGATGTTGCCCCATTAAAAAAAAAAATAAAAAAAAATACAATACAGGAGAGGGCAAAAGTAGGTTTACAGTTGTTCATATGGAAAATAATACAATAATCAATAAATAGTAATATAAGAATAAACTCTGTGGTTTGTGTACTCACAACGAGAAAGTTATTTCTGCCTCACTCTGTATGCTAAAATTTGTGGGATGCAGTTCAAGCAGCACATAGTGGGAAATTTATAGCACCAAATGCTGATATTAGAAAAGGGAGAAAGGTCACAAATCACTCATTTCAGCTGTGACTTTAAGAAACTTTAAAAAAAAGGAAAAATTAAAAATTAAAAAGCAGTGTAAACAGAAGTAAGGAAATACTAGAGATCATATAAAATCATAAAAAAGAGGGTAGGGGAAAGGCATTTGATGTAAGTAACTTTGGAAATGAGTGAAACCTATATGACTTGAGGGAAAAAAATGGTACATAAACATTGCACTCTAGTTGGTTGTTTCTCAAAGGGGTATAGCCTAACCACTCTGATATTGCTATATATGTATACTGGAATTAAACTATTAATTAAATGGATGATGGATGGTGGGAGCAAGCTTTTTACTGTTGAAGTAGGAGTTTGCTTGCTTACAGTAAGTAAAGATAAGAGACTAGAATATTCCATATGGTAAAGATTAGAGTTAGAGACTCTGCATGAGTTCATATTTATTTACTATAGATACAGATAGTTATATATACAAATGTCTAAAGATGTGTATATACACAAGGTTGGTATACACACATACGCTCTCTTTCTTTGTCAGTTGAGAGAGCCTAGAAGCACTGACACCTCAGTAGCAATAGGCATACCTTGTATTCAGATCTTGATTTCTAATATCATTCTTTAATTTAAAAAAACAGGGCTCCTTGGGAAAACTGCTGACTCTAGGACTTAAGGGAAATAAATAAGATGATCTTAGAGTATTTTGTAGTGATAGAAAGTAAGGGAGTGTTAAAAAAATCAACCACAATAACGAGGGTATGTGAAAAGGACACAGGGACAAACTGAATATGTTTCCAATGAACAAAGCTGGAACAATTTGAGGAACAAAATAAATATTGTAGTATTGGAGTATAAAATAAATAGCCATGGTCAAAACTGATATAAATAAGTTATTAAATAAATAAATGGAGAAGAAGAGAAAAATCATTAAGGGGAAACAATTCCAAATAATTTATGCCCATGCTCTGCTCTCAAATTGAAACATAACTGCCAACTCTTTCAATGTGGACTGAACACAGTGATTCCCTCCCAAAGAGTATAGTATTGGAAGGAATGTGTAAAAGAACATGACAAATACTACTTTAGCCAGGTGATTACGATTTGCATCAACAGTTATAAGACATGTGGATGGTATGTACACTTGATATTATGTGATGAAAATGGCACTTCACCACTGTGGTCTTCCTTCCAAAACCTCATAACCCCATATAATAATGGTAAAGCATTAGGCAACTCTTTAGACATTAATCACTAGACAAATTGACAAAAAAATCTATGAAACTCCTGCCCAGCACTCCTCAAAATAGTCAAAAGAAAAGTCTGAGAAACTGTCTTAAAAGAAAGAAACTATTTGCAGGTGACAACTGAATGTGGCATGGTATTCTGGATGAAATGCTGGAGCAGGAAATGAGGTGAAAACTAAAGAAAGTTAAATAGAGTATAAACTTTAATTTAAAAAACTGTGGGGAAAAAGAAAATAATAGGAAAAAACATTGAAACAAATATCTGTCTCAATAAGATTTATAAAATTAAAAAAATTCTAGCTAGATTGATAAGAATAAAAGAGACAAACACTAATTGTCAATATCAAAAATGAGACCTATGGTGGCACAGTGGATAAAGGCATCGACCTGGAACACTGAGGTCACTGGTTCAAAACCCTGCACTTGTCTGGTCAAGGTACATATGGTAGTTGAAGCTTCCTGCTCCTCCCCCGTTTCTCTCTCTCTCCTTCTCTCTCTCTCTCTCTCTCTCTCTCTCTCTCACTCTCTTACTCTCCTCTCTAAAATGCATAAATAAATAAAAAATTAAAAAAATAAAGAAATATTATGAACATTATGCTAAAATATTCAACAACATATATGAAATGAACAAATTCTTTATAAGATGCATATTATAAAAGCTCACTCAAATAAGTAAAGATAACTGTTATACTTATAAAATAAATTGAATCTATGCTTTAGAATCTTTCCAAAAATATACTTCCCTGGCAAGGGAGATACGATGATCATGAAGGTGGTTTTCCCATCATGAGGCTTATCTTTTGCATTCCAGAAGTGCTGACCCCTGCAATTCTCCTCCAATGCCAAAAATCTTTCTAAAAAGAAAAGTTTAAGAAAAAATGGCCTCACTGAAAATTCTGCCAAATATTTAAGGAAGAAGTAAGACCAATTCTATAAAACCTCTTCCAGAAAATTGAAGAAGAGAAAAATCTTTCCAATTTACTTTATTAGGCCATTGCTACTTTGATACAAAAGCTAAACAGACAAAAAGAAAACTACAGATCAATAAGCTTCATAAACATAGGTGCAAAAAAATTCTAAATAAACATTCAGCAAATAAAGACCAACAATATATGAAAAGAACAGTTTCACTCTGGCTAAATTGACTTGCCCCAAGAATGAAGGATGGTTTAATATTTGAATAATAATCAATGTAATTCTTCATATTTATAGACTCAAAAAAGACTATTTGATAACTCAACTGAGGCAGAAAAAGCATTTGACAAAATTTAATAACATTCCTAATAAAAACTCACATCAAATTAGGAATAGAATGGAACTTCTTTAACTTGATATAGGTTATATTTGAAAACCCCATAGCTAACATCATACTTAATGAAAGGCTGAGAGCTTTCTCTCCAAGAATGGTAACAGTATTTAACATAATACTGGAAATTCTAACCACAGCAATAAGTTAAGAAAAAAAAGGAAAAGGTGTACAGAGTGCAAAGAAAGGAATAAAGCTGACCCTATTTGCAGATGACATGATTGTTTACAAAGAAAATCGCAAGGAATCTACATCCTCTCCAAACAAAACCTCTTACAATTAATAAATCAGTTTAGGAAGGCAGTCCAAGATAAACAAACAAAAATCAATTACAATTCATTAACAATAAACATAGGAACATCAGATTAAAAACATAATACCATTTATAGTCATTATAAAGGAAATAAAATACTTATATACACACTAGACAAAACAATCTACAGTGTCTGTATGTAAAAAATGGAGAGGCATACCATGTTTATGAATTAGAAGACACAACATAGTGAAAGATGTAAATTCTCTCCAAATTGATCTGTAGGTTTAATATAATTTCTGTCAAAATCTCAGAAAGATTCTTATAAATATGTACAAACATATTCTAAAATTTATAAGGAAAGGGAAAGATTCTAAAATCCTAAAAGACACCAAAGTGGAATAATCATTTTATCCAATATTAAGACCTAATATAAATTCAAGTAATCAAGATACTGTGGAATTTGTCAGAGAGATAGGTAAATAGAGCAATAGAACAAAATAGAACCAAGAAATAGACTCCCATAATATGCCCACCTGATTTTTGACAAAGGTGCAAAAGCAACTAAAAGGTGAAAAAATTACCTTTTCTATAAATGGTGCTGGAGTACTTGGACTTCCATTGTCAATCAATCAATCAATCAATCAATATTAATTTACACCTCCAACCTTACTCAAAAATTACCTCAAAATACACCACAAACTTAAGTGTAACAACAAAACTATAAATTTTTTAGGGAAAAAATGGAAGAAATTCTTCAGCGGTAAAATGCAGAAATTTAATATACAACCTGCTTTAATTTGAAACTACTGAGATTGGTTATAACAAGAGATATGCAAAAAGAATGAAAGTGAATATGTTGGGATGGAGTATAGTAAGCTGTGATGGGATGGCTTGAAGTTCTCAGGAAAAAGTTTTCAGATGACTTTAAATAGAAACACATATGATGTCTGAGAAGGAAAATGACATGATCAAAACAAAGCTGCCACAACTCAATGCTTGAAGAAGGTTCAAAAGTCGTGGTTCCTATGTGTTTACAGAATAGTAATGACCGGTTGAGTCTCCCTAAGTTTCAAGAATGTCAAAGGTCAGCCACTGTTTTCTTTGCTGACCACATTAATAGATAATTTAATTGCATCATATGAGCCTACAATCCTGGACAGTGACCTTTCTAAGTGATTTTGTGCTAGAAGTTCTTTAGGCTTATTAACATATTCCTGGTCATTACATTTTAAATATTCTGCCCTGTACTCAGACAATATTAAAGTTTTTTATCCTGTCATGATTTTTAAAGGGACTTTAGGAGGCAGCTGTCTAGTCAATGGCACTCTTCCCTGAGAACTGCCCCCACTCTGTCCACAGCAGTGTGCACCTTTTAGCTGCTATGTTTGAGCTATGTGACCTTGCTCAGCCAGCTGGGAGAGTCCCCAAAGATGGAATGAGGATAAAAAGGCATGATCTGTCTGTCTCTGGCTCCTTAATGTGTGCACAGGCCCTTTGGGGCCATATGCAGTGGCTGAAGGGTGAGGGTCAGCCTGCAGAGAGAGAAGGCATTCAATTCAGGGAAAGGCAGAAGTTCTCAAGACTCCATGAGTCTCAGTAATATTCTGTCTTGGGTGACTCTAGATGCCCCTATAGCTTCTGATATGCCCTTTTATCTATCAAAGCTGTTTTGAAATAGCTTTCTGGTATGAGCTACCTCAAGAGAATTGAATTTGATAGCTGTACAACTACAAAGCAATTTGTACCTGTTATTTTCAGTATATACTTATTTTAAATTAACAAAAAATCTAGTACAGCTATTTCCAGTGGTAAATACACACCCATTATTATTTTTCTTAAAGTAATAGTGATACTGACTTTTCTGATCTGAGGGGAAACCACTGATCAAAGAGTGACTGGATCTGATTTCCAGGAAAGTGCCTCTCTTCCAATTCCCAGGAAATGGTGCAGAGATTTAAGCTCAGAAACAAAGCCCTTTCTGAAGGCAAAACATCTCCTGCTATCAAGAAACAGTCAGGTCACATTCACGACAACTTAAGAAGGTGGGAGAGTGTAGTATATGATCTTCCGTTTGGAAACTGTTTCCCACAAGATAGATATTACCTTAAAATGTTTAGGTGCCTATAAGGCAAGTTTCCACTGGGAAATTCTTTTTTATATGCCCTCTAAATTCTTCAGTCCTTAACTTGAGCCTCTTTCTGAGGAGAGCAGGAAATGGTTGTTATTAGTCCCCTTCATATACATACAAGTTATCATTGAGGTGCTGCTGTCCAATCTTTGTTCCAGGCTAAGCAACCCCATGTTCCTCATGGTCACCACCTGCCATCTTTGTTATCCATTTGCTTTTCTATTCTTTGCTGCCCCCTCCCTGCTATTGGATTTGGATGTAGATGAATCCTCTCTACTTTCCAAAGGTTTCTTATAGCATCTTCTCTTCCCTCCTTTCCATTCTCTCTAACACTTCCAAAGTTCAGGCCCCCATCAAGCCTTACCTGCATTCTGTAACTAATACTTCTGCTCTCTCCTGTCTTTTGCATCCTACATACAACTGCCTAAAGACTGGCTCCTTGACCAGTTTGTTTGCTAAGGCCTAGCCATGAGCATACCACCCTCTTCCTCTAAAACCTTTCCTTTCATATGGAATAAAGAGAAAACTCTGCAGTCTTCATTCATTCCACATCCTCCATGAGCTGGCCTGTTTGCTCTTCTCTGAACTGCCTTTGTGCCTCTGGTAGTCTCATCAAGCATAATGGCTGCCTGACATGCTGCCATGAACTTGCCCTCATTTTCTGGCTTATGACACGCTCTCTTCCCTTTCTCAGCCTGTCAAAGTCCCACTTCCTCTACTTTTCTTCCAAAGCCTACCCAGTGTTAGGTTCGGGGATGTGTGCTGTGGCTGCCAGAGTCTAACTCTTGAAGGAGCAGGAACAGGGAAGTGCTGATAGGGTCCCTGTGAGGCCGAGAACAAAGAGATCAGCACAAAGCTGGGCAAACATCCTGCATTCTAGTGGTTAGAGACCCTTATCAGAAGTTTATGTTTGAAATTCGCCACTAAGCTAAACCCTTCCCCTGTTGCTATGTTGCGCGCGACCCCCCTAGCGAATAGCAAACTGCCACATCTGCTTCTGTATAATGTTTGCTCACTTAGGATATATAAGGACCTAGTTGTAAGTGCCAGGCGCGACTCACGTTTGTAGCCCCCTGTGGGTACGGTGTTTCTCAACACCTTGAGAGTTCGTCCCTGTGCAAGTTAAACTTGGCCAATAAAGTAAGATCTAACCCCTGAAAGTCTCCGACATTTGTTCTCACACTTGGTGGATGCAACATTTGGTGCATTGGCCGGGAAACTCCCCCAGTTCGGAGACCGGATAGGCAGCTTGAGCTGAGTAAGTATTTACTGAGGATCCGCTTTTGGTTCGGTATTTGGGCTTCAGAGCAAACAATCCTGAGGTAGTAGGTGGGATGCTGCCGGTAACCTACCCAGGACTTTCAGAGGTGGGACGCCGCTCTCTGAAATTTGGTTTCGCTAACATTAGAAGTGACTGGTCACATGAGGGTTCTTATTTGCTTGCGCCGTGCTGCGTTAATTTTGATTTACATGTTATTCTCATATGTCCAAAAGTTAGATTGTCTCATCTGTTTCTTGCTAGTCTGTATTGTTTGTTTTCCCCTTTTATTCCTTCCTCCCTGATTTTCTTAGGATGGGCCAGCAGGAATCTGTACCTGGCTCTCCTATTGCCTATTGAAGAACTTTTCTGATTTCCAGAGGTGGGCCCAGGAATATGGGGGCCTGCCGCCTGACCCTGAATTTCTCCAAACCTTAAGTCAGCTAGAGTGCCCACCTTTAATGTAGGATGGACCACAGATTTGACCTTCCAACTTTATTTGCTGTTCGAGCCACTGTCTATAGGGTTCCCCACCCAGACCAATATCTGTACATAGACGTCTGGGTAGATATAGCTACTGAATGGCCCAGATACATTAGGCAGTATTTAAAGGGAAACCAGTGAAGCAGAAAGGCAGTTTGCCTCGCCGCAGGGGAGAAGGTCAAAGAAAAGGAAAACGGGGAAGTCCACGCCCCGAAACAGCCTTGTAGCCAGCCTAGGCTTTACCCAGTCTTGCCCAAACCACCAGAGGACCACCTAGACCAGGTGAATGTGCCTCCAGCTTACCCGCATTGAGAGGAACCAGATTCCTCGAGTCAGGATGTGGGCGGGCTCCCGAGCCCAACCCACACCCGGGGAGGGTTATTCTATGGGGAGGGAGTTTTGCCTCCAGTGGGAGGCGCCGCCATTTTGCCTCTCCGAGAGGCACCGCTGGCACCAGACACTCCACCACAGGCACCTCCCCACCTTGTTCATGTGCCCTTCTCCACCAGTGACTTATATAATTGGAAACATCAGAATCCCCCATTCTCTGAGAAGCCCCAAGGGCTGATCTCCCCCTCCTCAAAACCATATTCAGAACTCATCACCCACCTGGGATGACTGTCAACAGACTCTGCAAACTCTCTTTACTTCTGAAGAGAGAGACAGGATAATGCGGGAGGCCGCAAAGGTGGTCATGGGGGAGGAGGGAGAGACTACGGACTGGAGAAGGGAAATAGAAGACATACTCCCTTCTCAGAACCCCGGCCTGGGACCCTAATACTGCCGGGGGAAGGGACACGCTCCTCCAGTATTGCCAGGCTCTGCTGAGGGGGCTCAAGGGAGCTGTGAGAAAACCTACCAACTTCAGTAAGGTTAGTGAAGTCATCCAGGGAAGAGAGGAGTCCCCAGCAGCCTTCCTAGAAAGACTCATGGAGCCTTATAGAGTATATACCCCTCTAGATCCTGAGGCAGAAGAGAACAGGAGACTAGTAAATATAGTCTTTGTGACTCAGGCCACTCCAGATATTAGGAAAAAGCTTCAGAAGATAGAAGGATTTGAAGGAGAAAATAGAAGCAAGCTATTAAAGATAGCCCAGAAGGTGTATGTCAATAGGGATGATCTGGAGGTTGGCAGGGCGAAAGAAGTTGCCAAAATCCTGATTGCTGCCCAGAAACTTCCTCCCAAAGGGAAAGGGGGACAGCAAAAAGGCCAGGGATGGTGAATAGCCAAAGATCAATATGCCTATTGTAAGGAGAAAGGGCACTGGAAAAGAGAGTGTCCAAGGTTGAAGGCCGACAGCCAAGGGCCAAAACAGGGCCCAGAGGTCTTGCTCCAAACCTTAGATTGACGGGGCCAGGGCTCCATTCCCATCTGCTCCCAGGAGCCCATGGTCACCTTGACAGTCGAAGGAAAGCCAATAGACTTTCTAGTCGACATGGGAGCCACCTACTCAGTCCTAAAGCAACCACAAGGGAAAATCAGAAGGCAACTACCAAAATAGTAGGGGCAACGGGCAAAGCAGAAGTCTATCCATGGGCTACCGCAAGAATTACTAACTTAGGCCGAGGCACCATTACCCACTCCTTCCTAGTCATTCCAGACTGCCCTTACCCACTACTTGGAAGGGACTTATTGCAGAAACTTCAGGCCACCATTACCTTCCAACGGGAGGAGAGCCCTACGAGGGACAAGGAGGTGGAGGTCAGCTTGAAGATAACTGTCCCACTGTCTGAGGAATACTTACTTGCCACTATCCAAGGAGGTAAGGAGGAAGGAGCAGGAGTTCCGGATGCCCTGCGTGCCAGGGTACCTGAAGTTTGGGCGGAAACCAACCCACCAGATTTGGCAACCCACCAACTGCCTGTCCTAGTACAGCTGTTGAGCACTGCCACCCGTTAGAGTCAGACAATACCCGGTCCCGGCCCGAGCCAGACAGGGCATTGCACAGCACTTGCAGTGCCTGCTGAAAGCAGGCATACTCCAAGAATGCCAATCAGCCTGGAACACCCCGTTACTCCCCGTCCAAAAGCCGGAGACCCATGACTACTGCCCAGTGCAGGACCTGTGGGAGGTAAATGCACGAGTAGAGACTATCCATTCCATGGTGCCCAACCCGTGTATACCTTACTGAGTTCATTGCCCCCAACCCATACCTATTATTCGGTCCTGGATTTTAAGGATGCCTTCTTTTGTATTCCCCTGGTGCCTCAGAGCAAGAGATCTTTGCCTTTGAATGGAATGACCCAAAAAATGGACTGGTGGGGCAGTTCACTTGGACCAGACTACCACAAGGGTTTAAGAATTCCCCCACCATTTTTAATGAGGCCCTCGGTAAAGATCTGCAGGCTTTCCGCTCCTCTCATCCATCGATCATACTGCTCCAGTATGTGGATGACATCCTCATAGCTGCTAAGGACGAAGGAGAGTGTGAGGAAGCTACCTTGGACCTGCTACAAGATCTCGGGTGAATGGGGTATTGAGTCTCCGCCAAGAAGGCCCAGATTGTGATGCAAACTGTAAGTTATTTGGGGTATAACTTACAGGGAGGGCAAAGAACATTGTCCAGCCAGTGAATCCAGACGGTCTTGCAGATCCCTGAGCCTACCAGCAAGAGGCAGGTACGAGAATTCCTGGGTGCAGTAGGATACTGCCGACTGTGGATATTGGGCTTTGCCGAACTAGCTAGACCCCTACATGAACTAACCAGGGGAAAGGAAGAACAATTCATATGGACAGATAAAGAAAAGCTAGCATTCCAAGTGCTTAAGGAGGCCCTAGTGACTGCCCCAGCTTTGGCCCTGCCGGATATGGCCAAACCCTTTCAGCTATTTATAGCAGAAAAGGGAGGGGTAGCTCTAGGGGTACTGAGTCAGGAGCTCAGGCCGTGGAAGAGGCCTATCGCCTATCTGTCCAAGAAACTTGACCCTGTAGCCGCAGGATGGCCGACATGTCTGAGGGCACTTGCTGCCACCTCCATACTAGTCAAGGAGGCTAGTAAGTTGACTTTGGGACAGGACATCCAAGTAATTGGGGAACATTACGTAGAGCAAGTGCTATAAGCACCTCCTGACAGGTGGCTATCCAATGCAAGGCTGACACAATATCAGGCTCAGTTGTTGAACCCTCCATCTGTTCAGTTCCTCAAAACAACTGCCCTGAACCCAGCGACCCTGTTGCCAATACCGGAGTCCACAGTGGATCACAATTGCAAGCAAATCCTTGACACAGTGACTGGCTCCCGCCCGGACTTAAGGGATCAGGCCTATGAAAAGGCAGACCTGACTCTCCTTACTGATGGGAGTTTTGTCAAGGATGGACAACGGTATGCAGGGGCAGCCGTGACTATGGGAGATGAGGTCCTATGGCAGAAAGCTCTGCCCGCAGGGACATCTGCACAGAGGGCAGAGCTAATAGGACTAACCAGGGCCTTACAGATAGTGGAAGGAAAAGTTACCAACATCTATACTGACAGCCATTATGTATTTGCCACCGCCCATGTTCACAGAACCATATATAAGGAGAGAGGCCTCCTGATGGCAGGGGGGAAGGACATTAAGAACCACAGTGAAATTCTTGCCCTCCTTGATGCCATTTGGCTACCTACCAAAGTTCCCATTATCCACTGCAAAGGACACCAGAAGGGGAATTCTCCTATTGTAAAAGGTAACAACCTAGCAGACTCAGCTGCAAGAGAAGCAGCCACTAGGCCACAGGAAAGCCTTCTGCCATTGCTGCCTAAGCCAACGCTACCTCTGGATCCTAGATATTCCCCAGAAGAAGAGCAGGAAGGAATGCAGTTAAAGGGGGAAGAAAAATCAGCAGGGATGGATAGAACTTCCTGACTCCTGGCTCTATTTACCCCAGGGAATAGTAAGGGAAATAGTGAGAGATATTCATACTAGCACTCACCTAGGGCAGAATAAGCTAGAACAACTTGTCAATAAATATTATTCTGGGCCCAACATCAGGGATATTGTTCACTCCGTTGTCTCTAGATGCAGCATCTGTGCCAGGGTAAATGCCCAGAATAAGAAGTTGCCTCCCTTATTCTGAGGTATCGGGGGAAAGCTCCTGGAGAGTTATGGGAAGTAGATTTCACAGAGATGACCCCTGGGAAGTTAGGTTATAAGTATCAGTATTAGTAAACACCTTCTCAGGATGGGTGGAAGCATTCTCCATGAGAGGAGAGGCTGCTTCCACAGTTTGCAAAGTCTTATTAAGGGAGATCATACCTAGATATGGCATTCCCCTAGCCCTAGCATCAGACAATGGACCTGCATTCATCTCTAGGATATCTCAAGAACTAGCTACTAAGCTAGGTATAAATTGGAAATTGCATTGCATTTATAGGCCCCAAAGTTCAGGACAGGTAGAAAGAATGAACAGGACTCTAAAAGAGACTATAATTAAATTGAAGAAGGAGACTGGCGAAAACTGGGTTGAGCTACTCCCTTTCACCCTCTTTAGAACTAGATGTACCCCTTATCTTAAGAAGTGGGCCCCTTACAAAATCCTGTTTGGACAGCCCGTACCCCTTGTGCCTCGATTAACCAGAAAGGAATTAGAAGTTTCTAACCATAACTTCCTCAAGTCCTTGCAGGCTCTGAAGCACATCAGTAGTGAAGTGTGAACCCTCCAGAGATCAGCCAGCCTGGAAGGAAAATACAATCCCAGACTGCCGGAGTCACCAGAGCCTGGACAGTGGGTATGGATTCTCAACCACAGACGGGGCAACCTTGAGCCGCGATGGAATGGACCATTCCAGGTACTTTTGAGCACCCCTACAGCTGTTAAGGTAGCTGAGAAACCCTACTGGATCCACCTCTCCCACGTGAAGCTGGCCCAACCACCTGACGAAGGACCTCGGAGATGGCAAGTCAAGTGGACCCCTGGAGAGCCTCTAAAGCTCACCTTCTCCTCCACTTAGGACTGATAACTTTTTATTGTCTACCCAGCAAGGGACTGGAGTTGCAGGAATGGGTTTTAATCAGGACAGCAGATGGCACAGTTATAGCACAGAATAACACCTGGCATAGTAGCAACCCCATAACCCTCCAAGCTGATTTATCGAAGTTTTTTGAGGATAAATTTTGTGACTCACCAGCAGCATGGAGATATGTTGGGGACAGGGATAGGCATCCATTAGGAGCAGAACACTTTGATAACCAAGAATTATGTGACCCTCATTATCATAATAGGGCTTTATGGTATACCCCTCACTATGCTTGCCCTGAACCCCCTTCCGAACAGCGCCTCATTTGCGGGTCTTACTCAGATTATTTTTGTAAAAAGTGGGGTTGTGAGACACTTGTCAGTGAATTTAAATGGAGTCCACCTAAACCAGACCCAGACATAAGTCTCTTTCGATTAGGAACTAGATTAGGGGGACAAAGGCCCAATGATGCTTGGGACGATGACTGTGTTAAAGATAATTGTAACCCTACTATCATTACTATTAAGAAGCCTAAAGACCCAAGTTGGAATTCAGGAAAAACATGGGGCCTAAGACTGTATGTAACTGGACATGATCCTGGTACCTTTTTCACCATCAAAAAACTTCCTACAAAGAACAGACCTCTCCTTCGAGGAGCGGGAAGCGGGCTGCCACTCAGGCCACCTAGACCCCCTGTAAGCCTCCCGGCAACACCTGAGCACCTGGACAATAAGACAGGCCCAGACCAGAGTGAAGCTACCACGACTCCTACTGCAGACTCTTTCCCAGTCGAGCCAGAAGAGCAGAACCATAAATTGCCTTTTTATACTCCCAGCCCATTACTAGAAAGACCACACCACCAAGAGATGTATGCCCTAGATTTATTGGATAAGGTATTTCCCTTCTTTAACAGTACGCAGCCTGGAATTACAGAGTCCTGTTGGCTATGCCTTAGTCCCAGACCCCCTTTCTATGTAGGGCTAGGGGCTAACACCTCGAGAGAAGGGGAACTGGCTTCCACTACAGTAACCCTTGTGAGGGACTGAAACCAGGATCAGATAAAAGATTGTTTCTCTGAAGGATCTCTCACTTTAGCAGAGTTCCATGGGAGGGGGACCTGCTACCTTCTGGCAAATTTCACCTTAAGTAACTCCAATTATAGTGACTATTATCTTAACCAAGAAACCCTACCTCCCATCCTAGAGGGCCCAAAAGTAACAAAGGCTTCTGAAGGACCATGGTTTGTGTGCACTCAAGGTATCTTCAAGTGTATAGTCCCCATTCATCCTGAGCTTTGTGTAAGTGCTTATATTATTCCACAGGTATATCTGTATGGGGGAGACCCCAAATTCCTCGTTGCTCCCCCTAGGTGCGCAAAATGAGCTCCACTCCTTATCCCTATCATAGCTACCATAGGAATTGTAGGGTCAGCCGCAGTAGGGACAGCATCCCTCATTCAGGGAGAACTCACCCTCAGACAGTTATCCAAGACCTTCTCTAAAGATATTGAGCTTCTCCAGGAACAGGTAATATACCTTGAGAAGCAAATAGACTCCCTCACTGAGGTAGCCCTTCAGAATAGGAGAGGGCTAGACTTCCTCCTTCTTAAGCAGGGAAGAATGTGTGCTGCATTAAGAGAAGAATGTTGTTTTTACGCTAACCACTCTGGAGTAATTAGAGAGAATATCAAGACACTTACAAACAGATTAAGGAACAGGGACCTAGAAGAAGAAAGCCCTAGCTGGTATGCCTCCATGTCTAAGACCTCTCCTTGGTTAACTACCCTCATATCCACAGTTGCCGGACCCCTCCTATTATTCTTATTAGCTCTTGCCTTTGGACCAATAATCCTTAACAAGCTCCTTGCCTTTGTTAAAGTAAGAATAGATGTAGTGAAATTAATGGTTCTGTCCCAACCTTATACCATTCTTCTCACTGATGAAGAATCAAGGGTTTGATTTATGCCCAAAAGAGATGGGGGAATGTAAGGTTCGGGAAGGTGTGTTTGGCTGCCAGAGTCTAACTCTTGAAGGAGCAGGAATCGGGAAGTGCTGATAGGGTCCCTGTGAGGCTGAGAACAAAGAGATAGGGTCCTTGTGAGGCTGAGAACAAAGAGATCAGCACAAAGCTGGGCAAACATCCTGCATTCTATTGGTTAGAGACCCTTATCAGAAGTTTATGTTTGAAATTTGCCACTAAGCTAAACCCTTCCCTTGTTGCTATGTTGCATGCGATGCCCCTAGCAAATAGCGAACTGCCACATCTGCTTCTGTATAATGCTTGCTCACTTAGAATATATAAGGACCTAGTTATAAGCGCCAGGCGTGACTCTCATTTGTAGCCCCCTGTGGGTACGGTGTCTCTGAACACCTTGAGAGTTCGTCCCTGCACAAGTTAAACTTGGCCAATAAAGTAAGATCTAACCCCTGAAAGTCTCCGATGTTTGTTCTCACGCTTGGTGGATGCAACACCCAGGTGTGCCTTCCTTTGCACTTCTCCCTAGTGAATTGCTCTGCGTTTCCTGGTTATACAGTTTATATTTTTGTTTATAGTTTGTAATACTTTTTAAGGTCCTACTGCAGTCCTTGCATATGGATCTATCCTCACTAGAAAGCAAGCAGTTTGTGGACAAAGCCAGGCCATATCCCTCCCAGTAAGCTCTACGTCCCTAATTCAATAGGGATGTGCAGTATGTGATCTGTGAATATTGGATGAATGGAGTTTGAAAAAAATATGGGCCTGCAGGCAAGCTGTGGGCCCACAACAGTTTCCTCTGGTCATGTGATTACTGTTTCATAAGAAATATGAGGTCAAATGACTCAGCAAAAATTTGCAGAACAAATATGCTAACACTGATCTAAAACATGTGCCAGAGCCCCAGTGCTGGTGTGGCGAGGTTTCCCACAGCACATGCCAAGAGGCTGCAGCCTGATGCTGTGTCCTGGACAGCTGATGAGCCACAGGTTCCCCCAAAACTCCTCAGGCCTTTGGTGCCCCAGCAAGGGCCTTGGAGGTCTACAGAGAGTTGAACATGCATACTTTTTGTTGGGCAAATGAGTTTGTAAAATTTGTACTTTTTGACTCTGCTCACTTTTAGTGTTAAAAAAATGGTGCTGGGCAGTGCCAGGTATGTAATCTGTGAAACTGCTAATTACCTTACTGCATGGGAAGGGTTGTTGTTACGCTAATGTGTGCTGGAGGAGAGGCTTTGGCACCACAAAAGTTTTAAAAGGAGAGAAGGAGGGAGAAGGAAGCCAAGATGGCAGGGAGAGAGAGAGAAGCCAGTTTTGCAGAGTGAGGAGCCATGTTGGCAGATAGAGAACCAGAGGTGAGGGGCTTTGGGACTGGTGAGGCCTTTGATTCTAGGAGAAACAGGAGAAGATTCTTCTGGTTGTGGAACTGAATAATGTGTCAGTAGCTTTGTGAGCTCTGATTGAATGAAAGGGAAGTGTGTTTTCCCTGTGTATTTTCTCACTGGCCAGTGCGAGACTTGAATAAAGGAATGGCCCACCATTTGTTGGCTCCACTGTTTCTTTACTGTCTGTCTGAATCTAACAGGAATCTGCACCTGCATGGCCACGATGATGGTGGCTACTAGCTGTACATCTTTCTTGTTCAAGAAATCCATCTGCCTGGATTGCCCAGATGATCAAAACTTACCCCTATAGGCACCCATACTTTTAAAAGTAAAATCCATTTTGTGATAAAGAGTTTCCAAAAGGAAAAACACAGTCCCATACCTTTCAACCTTCTTAAGCTGTCACAAATGTGATCTGATGGTTTCTTGATAGGTCTGAGTGACATCAGTTATATTAGTTGGTGTTTTTCCCATAGGATTGTTCATCTCACCACTGCTGTTCTATCTTCACATCATAATAATTACAACAATAACAATAGTTAGCACTAATGAGCACAACGTATGTGCCTAGAAAACTGAGAGGCACTCTACATACATTATTTTGTTTTCTCTTCACAACCTCCCTAAGAGATAAATGTTATTTTCCCCAGTTTTTAGGTGTGAAACCTGAGGAGCAGGGAGATGAAGTAACTTGCCCATGGTTACATGGCAAATTAAATAATGAAGCTAGACCCTGATGAAGGTGGTGGGCTACAGAGCCCACTGGCAAACCAACTATTCTGCTGCCTCCCAAGGTACCAGTTGACCTAAAATAAGGTGACCAACTTATTCTGGAACTTTCCTGGTTTTAGCGTTGAAAGCCTTAGTCTAGGAAAAAACTGGGATGGTTGGCCACTCTACCATGAGAGTAAGAAAGCACTCACCAGAACATCTGGCTTCTGGAGACCAGATGTTCTGCTCCCAGCAGTCCACCTCAGTAGCTGCTGAGGATGGAGAAGGAACCCGCTAACCAAGCAAATCACACACCAGCAGAACCAGACAGTGACACAAGGGCTCCCAGAGACAGTTAATGTCCCTCCCGTTGAGTGTCTCTGTTCAACATTAGTTGGTGGCAAGAAAGTTCTATGAATAAAAATCATATACTTCATTCTATATGCTTAAGACAAAAGAATGCCTATAGACACTTATTAAGGCAATTTTCTAAGCCAGACTGTTTTGCAGGACATGATAAAGCACAGAAAATGGGCCATCCGGGTCTGCTGTCCTGTGGAGATGGCACAGAAAGCACCGCCCCTGTGAGACCCATGAAGGTGAAGTTTGCAGCAAAGAGCTGCTTCCTTTCTCAGAAACAGGTATAAGCAAAAACCTGAATTAACTGACATCATATTTCATTTATTCTAGCGGGGTGTCAGGACTCCTTCAAAACCAGCACCCTAGGCAGTGTCTACATGGTCCTGCGGCCCTGCCCTATTCTGCCGAACCTTGGGGCCTGAGAAAGTGGACGGGCCCTGGGACTGCCTCTTCCTCAAAGGCGCAAAGCTGAGGTCCACTGCAGTCCGGCCCCAGCAGGGCAACTTGCCTTAATGGGAGGCAGTTGCTCCACAGAACATTAAGTGCTCCTTTGGGAGTTCAAGATGAACGTCCAGGCAAAACAACATGGAGTGGCTTTCTGCCTTGCTTCTTGCATCTGCACAAGCCAGGACTTTTTTTTGGCAGGAAGACTCCATATTTTAGGGAAAGAGAAGGGGCAGAGGAGAGCTGATCAGCCTAACGGCAGGATGGGCAGCTGTTCTCTCTCCCAGCTGGGCCTCGGCTCACCTTGGACTTGCTGAGCAGCAGCTTCAAGCAGGTACCAGACAGAGCCACTCCCGTGCGGGTGCCCTTCAGTTAACACAGAGGGCTCCCCCAGCACCAGGTGGGCAGTGGGTGTTTGATGGGGCAGCTGGGTTACTTTCCAATCAGCAAAATGACTCCTTTAGGAACTAGAAGCCAAGTAGTTTGAGGCTGACAAATTTGCTTTTCCTTAACTATACAAGAAATTTGTTCCATGGATAAATATAAAGGCATTTTTAAAGGACATTGGGGTTCATATTTCTGATCATTGTATTTTTCATTTTTTTCTTAAGTGTGACTTAATATAGATACTTAGAAATTGTTTACAGCCCTGGCCGGTTGGCTCAGTGGTAGAGCGTCGGCCTAGCGTGCGGAGGACCCGGGTTCGATTCCCGGCCAGGGCACACTGGAGAAGCGCCCATTTGCTTCTCCACCCCTCTGCTGCGCTTTCCTCTCTGTCTCTCTCTTCCCCTCCCGCAGCCAAGGCTCCATTGGAGCAAAGATGGCCCGGGCGCTGGGGATGGCTCCTTGGCCTCTGCCTCAGGCGCTAGAGTGGCTCTGGTCGCAATATGGCGACGCCCAGGATGGGCAGAGCATCACCCCCTGGTGGGCAGAGCGTCGCCCCCTGGTGGGCGTGCCGGGTGGATCCCGGTCGGGTGCATGCGGGAGTCTGTCTGACTGTCTCTCCCCGTTTCCAGCTTCAGAAAAATGAAAAAAAAAAAAAAATTGTTTACTAAAACCAAAATATGAAGTTATTTTCTCCCTTAAAACCAAACCTGGTCTGTTTCTTTCACAGGAAGCTCATAACATCTTTGGAGAGGGAGTGGACTTCTCCGCAGCATCCTAATGTTGCTTTGGTTTGATCTCCATAAATATTATTATTTTGCTTGTACTTTTTCCAACTTTTACCATCCTGGTTCATTTATGGGCTTTTGAATCTCCCAGGGAACTTCTGCAAGTTGTCACTGACACAGAGTGGAAAGCCTGGACAGTCAAACACCTTTGTACAGTGGTGGGTCTCTGGATGGACAAGGCTATGGCCCAAAGCAAAATTAGACCCTGACACACAGTCTCTCACTGCAGAAGTCTGTCTTCTCTGAGATTGTGAAATGGGCAACCCCGCTCCTGTTCAATGACCTTAATGCCCAAATAGGAAAACCTGCTCAGAACTTCCAATTTACCAGCTTCCAATTTATATTGACCCAAGGGGGTAGGCTCAGAAATGTTCAGCCATTTCCAAAGTAATTAAATCTGATTTCAAACTAATGAGCCAAAGACAAACTGTAATTTCAGTCTATCTGTGAAAGGGTAGTTCTAGGCACATTGGTTTTTACTCCCAGACAAACCTGGCAGTGCTATTTTCTTAGTTGTCTCCATATTCCCTTCCTCCTTCCTTGTCCTTCCATCTCTTCTTCTCTTATCTTTTCTTTTTCTTTTTTTTCTTTCCACTTATATAGAGTACCTACTAGAAGTTAGAATAAGTCCCTGCCCTGGAGGAGTTCGCCATCCAGTAAAGGGCATAATAATAATTACTATTGTTTTAATAAAAATAAACACTAAAATGCTCACTGATAATACCTTTGTAGCTCTCCCTATGTGTCAGGTATCATGCTAAGTGCTTTTCTTGCATCAACTCATTTAATTCTTGTAGCACCTTGTGTGGAAGGAACTGCTGTCCCCATTTGGGTTTCAGAGAAGTCAAATGACGCACCTCAAATCTCACAACTCTTACCTGACAGAGCTTTTTGAACAAATAAAATCGCAGTTCAACGTGACAAGTGCTGTCGTAGTGATATGTACAAATGGCAGAGAAGCTGACAAGACAAAGAGAAAAGGGATCTCTCCCTACATAAATTTGGAAAGACTCTTTGAAGAAGAACCATTGAAGAATGGGAGGGACTTCACCTGATGGAGAAGAATCTGACTAAAAGGCTAGATTAACTCATAAATTAGAAAATGAGAAAGAAGAAATTTTAAAAAGTCACCATTATCTAAGACTATCACAATAATGAAAATTACTTGGGTTATCATTAGGCTGTATAAACGCACATGCTACATAATGTTTTTCTTGCTGTTAGAAAAAAACCTTTTATAATTTCAATTCTTGCTTCACTTCCTCCTTTATGCTAAGTAATCCTGCCAGCATTTTCTCTTAGGTTTCTGCTTGCCTTCCCCCTGATTTCCAGTCCATATATTTGTCAATCACATGGTGATCTTTCAGAGTCAAGTGTTTAAGCATACTTTATTTCTTAAGAAATATTCTCGAACAGTTCAGGGAAAACCCCTACACTTTCTAGGAACATAGGCAGCTATAAGAAAGCCTTAGGACCTTCATGTAAGTTCTGGCTTTGACTTATACTACATCATACATCATATATTCCAGTCAGAAAGTGTAGAAACATGATGTATTTGCTCTCAGCACTCCTGCCCTCCTCTTAGTTGACAGAAACTCAGTTTTCCTGGAAAACAATTTCTCCCCCAATCCCAATCCAAGCTCTTGAAAGTGGTTACCTGCTCCAACCATAGTCGATCAGGATCACAGGCATACTATATGACCTAGGCTGGGACAATGAGCATTGGTCTTAGAACTTTCACTTAGTTCTCTTGGGAAGGGAAATACTCTTCCCACTTTAATAAAAAAGCTGGTGGAATATGAACTACAGATGCTCATTTTGCCACCATTTGAGAGCCCACCTGAGAATGAAGCTAACGCAGTACCAGTGTTTCTGCTCAGATGGGTTACTCCCCTTCATGGTTTTGGACACTATCAGAGGAGCCCCTGATGGGGGACACAGTGACTATTGGTACTGCCTTCGTTCAAGAGGTCAGTGCTCTCCCTTATACCTACCCGGATTCCCCATATACTTAATGACATCCCCTAACCTCTCCAACCACTTAAAATGTCTCTTACTCTCAGACTTCTGTTTCCTTGACCCCTGCCAAGACCTGCCATTTCCTTTTTCATGTCCCAGGAAATATATCTGAGTGCTTAGTCCCTTACTTTCTCAAAGCCAATGCAATTCTTTCATCAGCAGGGCGACACTGTCTAATGTCCAGCAAGCCTTAGACTCTCCTCCTTCCCTCAAGGTCTCAGGGTCTTCATATAGAAGAACAAGGCACCAGGCTTCTGCCTGAAGTCCATGGCTTCAACACAGGTGCCGTCTGAGACTGCTTTCTATTGAATAATTACACTAACCTGGCTCTCTAGGCGAGCAAGTTGGGGTGCTAGAACAAGCCTACAAAGAGAATATTTCTCAAACCAGTATCATTATCAGCAATGCTATTTGTTATGTTTGATGGTCCAGCCATCTATAAGAGCTTATTTAGTAGCATCATGCCCTGCCTTATGATCTCATGGGATCATACCCTGATTTTCTCTGGTCTATCTGCAGCTCATTGAAAGTCGTGACTGCTAGTGGCCTGATATTTCTGAGCCACATTCTGTTCAGCCAGAGCATCTGAGATATTAACATACTTTAAAAAGAACACTTTTCTGGCCCATTTAAGATAATCTTATCTTCCTGGGCCACTTAAAAAAAATGTAACAGACGCATAGTGGTCTATAAACTTTAAGACTACATTCCTGATACTATACCATTTCTCCTGCTAGGAACAAACCAGTCAGGTTTCCTAGCAATGCTTTATTTGTGCACAAATTGCAAAACAGCCACTGTTTAACCAGAGTTTAGACATGTCTTAACTCATCTTGGTTTGTGTTTCTCAAGACACTTATAAGCAAATTCTTGACACTCAGATGCATTTCCCATGGAAACTGTCACATACTGTATGAAGACTCAGTTCAAGCCATAAATGCCAGAGTAACCATGGTGCCAAGAGCATTATTTCAATTACTTTCAATCACTATATATGATATCACTTCCATAGAAAAATTCATTTCAGGCTCCAGTGCAAGGTTCTAGAAACACATTTCCCAGCCCCACATTCATCCTGATGGCATGAATGATCTCTTTTGATCAAGTATTTCTTTACTCCTATACATATTTATTGAGTACCTACTTTTTCCCAGTCACTGCTCTAGGTGTTATAGATATAGCAATGAACAAAATTCACTCCCAAGATATTCTGAAATGGGGACATAGATTAGCAGTACCATACTGGCTAGCCTAATAGAGAAAGAGCCACTCGCTGTTTCTTCCAAAATGACTAGTATACTCTAAAGGTCAATTTCCATTTATACCCATGAGTGCAGGAATGTGGACTCTCAAAATGTCAGTTTTCTGACTTGAGCAATGTTTAGTTCCAGTCTTCACTTTACATTCCCTTTTTCACATTTGGCTGTTGATCATTTTTTTCATGTGGCAGAAAAGATCCTGGGAGGCACATTGAGTCTAGTGGAGCTTGACTAGCTTGAGAACTGCAGGTTCCTGGAAATTATGAAAGGGCTTGGGGTGGGTGATGGACATGTTCCTCCTGCCAATGGAACCACCAGATCCATGGATTCCTAGCCAATACTGACAGTAGGAAGGAAGGTATATTCTTCTGCTAGCAACAGCTCTTGGAGAGCCTCTGGGTCAGTTCCCCTGGACTCTGCTTACCTCTCTAACATTTGCTTACTTCCTCACCTAACTGAGCACCCTGCTGCAAGACTCATTGATGAACAGAGTTTACATTGTTACTTTGCTTGGGAATGTTTTTATTTTTTTTTTATTTTTTTTTAATAATTTTTATTAATGTTAGTGGGATGACATTAATAAATCAGGGTACATATATTCAGAGAAAACATGTCTAGGTTATCTTGTCATTAAATTATGTTGCATACCCCTTGCCCATAGTCAGATTGTCCTCCATCACCCTCTATCTAGTTCTCTGTGCCCCTCCCCCTCCCCCTAACTCTCTCCCTCCTATGTCCTCCCTCCCCCCACCCCTGGTAACCACCACACTCTTGTCCATGTCTCTTAGTCTCGTTTTTATGTTCCACCAATGTATGGAATCATGTAGTTCTTGTTTTTTTCTGATTTACTTATTTCACTCCATATAATGTTATCAAGATCCCACCATTTTGCTGTAAATGATCTGATGTCATCATTTCTTATGGCTGAGTAGTATTCCATAGTGTATATGTGCCACATCTTCTTCATCCAGTCTTCTATTGAAGGGCTTTTTGGTTGTTTCCATGTCTTGGCCACTGTGAAAAGTGCTGCAATGAACATGGGGCTACATGTGTCTTTACGTATCAATGTTTCTGAGGTTTTGGGGTATATACCCAGTAGAGGGATTGCTGGGTCATAAGGTAGTTCTATTTTCAGTTTTTTGAGGAACCACCATACTTTCCTCCATAATGGTTGTACTACTTTACAGTCCCACCAACAGTGGATGAGAGTTCCCTTTTCTCCGCAGCCTCTCCAGCATTTGCTATTACCCATCTTGTTGATAATAGCTAATCTAACAGGGGTGAGGTGGTATCTCATTGTAGTTTTGATTTGCATTTCTAATGAAGCTGAGCATCCTTTCATATATCTGTTGGCTATTTGTATCTCTTCCTGGGAGAAGTGTCTGTTCATGTCCTCTTCCCAGTTTTTTATTGGATTGTTTGTTTGTTTGTTGTTGAGTTTTATGAGTTCTTTGTAAATCTTGAATATTAGGCCCTTATCTGAGCTGTTGTTTGAAAATAACATTTCCCATTTAGTTGGCTGTCTGTTTATTTTGATATCAGTTTCTCTTGCTGAGCAAAAACTTTTTATTCTGATGTAGTCCCATTCATTTATCTTTGCCTTCACTTCTCTTGCCATTGGAGTCAAGTTCATAAAATGTTCTTTAAAACCCAGGTCCATGAGTTTAGTACCTATGTCTTCTTCTATGTACTTTATTGTTTCAGATCTTATATTTAGGTCTTTGATCAATTTTGAATTAATTTTAGTACACGGGGACAGGCTGTAGTCGAGTTTCATTCTTTTGCATGTGGCTTTTCAGTTTTCCCAACACCATTTGTTGAAGAGGCTTTCTTTTCTCCATTGTGTGTTGTTGGCCCCTTTATCAAAGATTATTTGACTATATATATGTGGTTTTATTTCTGGGCTTTCTATTCTGTTCCATTGGTCTGAGTGTCTATTTTTCTGCCAATACCATGCTGTTTTGATTATCGTGGCCCTATAATATAGTTTAAAGTCAGGTATTGTAATGCCCCCAGCTTCATTCTTTTTCCTTAGGATTGTTTTGCTATTCGGGGTTTTTTATAGTTCCATATAAATCTGATGATTTTTTGTTCCATTTTTTTAAAAAATGACATAGGAATTTTGATGGGAATTGCATTAAATTTATATATTGCTTTGGGTAATATGGCCATTTTAATTATATTTATTCTTCCTATCCAAGAACAAGGAATATTTTTCCATCTCATTGTGTCTTTTTCTATTTCTCTTAATAATGCCTTGTAGTTTTCGTTATATAGGTCCTTTACATTCTTTGCTATGTTTATTCCTAGGTATTTTATTTTTTTTGTTGCAATCATGAAGGGGATTATTTTTTTGAGTTTGTTTTCTAATATTTCATTGTTGGCATATAGAAAGGCTATGGACTTTTGTATGTTAATTTTGTATCCTGCGACCTTACTGTATTGGTTTTTGTTTCTAATAATCTTTTTGTGGAGTCCTTCGGGTTTTTGATGTATAGGATCATATCATCAGCAAAAAGTGATACCTTTACTTCTTCTTTTCCGATATGGATGCCTTTTATTTCTTTGTCTTGTCTGATTGCTCTGGCCAGAACTTCTAGCACCACGTTAAATAAGAGTGGAGAGAGTGGACAACCCTGTCTTGTTCCTGATTTAAGGTGGAAAGTCCTCAGTTTTATGTCATTTAATATGATGTTGTCTGATGGTTTATCATATATGGCCTTTATCATGTTGAGATATTTTCCTTCTATACCCATTTTGTTGAGAGTCTTAAACATAAAATTGTGTTGTATTTTATCGAAAGCCTTTTCTGCGTCTATTGATAAGATCATGTGGTTTTTGTTCTTTGTTTTGTTGATATGGTGTATTACGTTAACCGTTTTACGTATGTTGAACCATCCTTGAGATTCTGGGATGAATTCCACTTGATCATGATGTATTATTTTTTCAATATGTTGTTGTATTTGATTTGCTAGTATTTTGTTTAGTATTTTAGCATCTGTATTCATTAGAGATATTGGTCTGTAGTTTTCTTTCTTTGTGCTATCCTTGCCAGGTTTTGGTATGAGGGTTATGTTGGCCTCATAAAATGTGTTTGGAAGTATTGCTTCTTCTTCAATTTTTTGGAAGACTTTGAGTAGAATAGGAACCAAGTCTTCTTTGAATGTTTGATAGAATTCACTATTATAACCGTCTGGGCCTAGACTTTTATTTTTGGGGAGGTTTTTAATAGTTTTTTCTATTTCCTCCCTGCTGATTGGTCTGTTTAGGCTTTCTGCTTCTTCATGACTCAGTCTAGGAAGGTTGTATTGTTCTAGAAATTTATCCATTTCTTCTAGATTGTTGTATTTGGTGGCATATAATTTTTCATAGTATTCTACAATAATTCTTTGTATATCTATGATGTCTGTGGTGATCTCTCCTCTTTCATTTTGGATTTTATTTATTTGAGTCCTGTGCCTTTTTTCCTTAGTGAGTCTTGCCAAGGGTTTGTCAATTTTGTTGATCTTTTCAAAGAACCAGCTCCTTGTTTTATTGATTTTTTTCTATAGTTTTTCTGTTCTCTATTTCATTTATTTCTGCTCTGATTTTTATTATCTCCTTTCTTCGGCTGGTTTTGGGTTGTCTTTGTTCTTCTTTTTCTAGTTCCTTAAGGTGTGAAGTTAAGTGGTTTACTTGGGTTCTCTCTTGTTTGTTCATATAGGCCTGAAGTGATATGAACTTTCCTCTTTTTACTGCTTTTGCTGCATCCCAGAGATTCTGATATGTTGTATTTTCATTTTCATTTGTCTGTATATATCTTTTGATCTCTGTGCTTATTTCTTCTTTGACCCATTCATTTTTTAGAAGTATGTTGTTTAGTTTCCACATTTTTGTGGGTTTTTTCCCCTCTTTTTTGCAGTTGAATTCTAGTTTCAAGGCTTTATGATCCAAGAATATGCTTGGTACAATTTCAATTTTTCTAAATTTGCTGATATTGTCTTTGTGGTTGGGAATGTTTTTAAATGCTCATTGCTCTTTATAAAGTATAGATTTATTTCTACCGGCCATATTTAATGTTTTTTGTGGAGGATTAGTTTAAAACAAAAACAAATAAACAATATAAAACTTTTTTTTTACAGAGAAAACAACAAATGTCAAGAATAATAAATCTCCAGACATTTTATCGCCCCTATTTTTCTTTCTTAAAAGGTAAATTGTAATGGATTAAAACATGCATTAACCTTTCTTTTTGGGGGGACAGCAGTATTTGCAACATCTCCACAATAATACCCAGTAACGTCGCAATGGCATCACCAGATTATGTGCTTCCTTAGGACAGGGAGTGTGTAGACCTGTTGAAGAGTCTATGTTAAACAAAAACCAGTAATAAAATAAAATCTAATATCTGTGCAAATATTGTTCAGACACTGGTCCAAGGTTTTCACTACTAAAGTGCCACATTTTTTTTAACCAGGCACCAAAAACAGCAAAGCAATCTTATAAAGACACAAACAAAATTTTTCTGGAATATGTCTGTTTAAGATCAGGGGAGGAGAAATTATATTTATTATACTTGACAAAAATAAATTTGACCTAGACATGTGTAGAAGATAAAAAAAATACCTTCTCCATAAGTTTTATGCCCACAGAGTGACTTCTCAAAGGTCAAGAGAATGAGTTCAGAGACTCAGTGTTGGTAAACAGCATCCTTTTGTCCTCCCTGGAGCAAGGGCAGCTGTGTTACAAACCTCTATGCCAGAAACTTGAGACCATGCTTCAGCTTATGACACCAGAGTCATGTCCATCCTCATTGCTGTGGCCCTGGTGCCAAACATCAAGATGGCAGGAGAGGGAGGCTGAACCTCCTCTCCTTTTTCGCCTTCTCTTGGGGATAGAATGTGAAGGTGGAAACAGAAGTAGGGAGACACAAAGAAGTGCTTGCCTGGCCCCTTTGGGAATCTGAACATGGAGAGCAGAAGCCCAGACTCAGTCGAGAGACAGCAGATCAATGGCCTTCATCCCCAGGAGCCCTCCTGCTGTGTCTCCAGACATTTCTGGGTTGGAGGGCTTACAGTCAATTTGACTGCAGGCTCAGTCCCTTTCTGGCTGTTTGACTTTTGCTGAGTACAGTGCATGAAGTCAGCAGAAAAATTCTAGCCTTTGTGCTAGACCCTCAAAATGAGCTCGGTTTGTTCTTGTGTTCAAGAATGAATGACATCATTGCCCCATGCCTTGAAAACATCATGCAGAAGTCATGGAGAATGCTTTGCAGAGTTTCTCCACACATTCCTAGTGCATTTCTTGCAAGCTGACTTCGCAGCCCCAAGCAAATAAAAAGCTAGGCAACACTTTTCTTAAGTACTATACATGTAAGTGTTGGTCAAATAAGTTTTTAAATATGATATATATGTTTGCTCACTTGTGGTTTGTATTGGCTGTAAGCAGGCCAGGTCGTTGTAGCCTAAGGTTTAGTTTTAAGACTAAGCTTTTCCCCACACCCTTGACTGATTGCATGATCTGGGTGGTGCACTCTCATGAGGAATCCAATTATGCCTCAGATAAGTGACTTTGTATCAGAGACTTCCTTATTTGTATATTGGATTAAGGGTTTTTTGTTTCTACACTATAAAGTGGGGCATACCAGGAGCATGCTCTCTCTCGGTTGCTGCTATTGCAATTGCAGGGGCCTCCCTGATCCCTTGCCCTTCATGGAAAAAGCTGGTTTTCTGATTTTCCCTTGTCTTCTTTTGTGGTTTGCCTGTTTTGGTGAGACACCAATAAACAGGATGGCCCACCATCCTCTGACTCTGCCATTTCTTTACCATCTGCCTGAATCCAATGGAAACCAAACCTGCATGTGAATCGCCATGATGGTGGCTCCTGGCCTTACAACTGGCATAGTATGAGGCAGGATTCAGAGATCGGTATGGGGCCACCACCCTTGATGGATGGGGTAGAGGACTAGTTGCTGCTCTGGCTCCCCATGGCTGTCCTTTTAGGGGCCATGGGCTACATGTTTTTTTACTCAAGAGGAAACCAGGAGTTCTGTGCAAGAAGCTGCCCAAGGTCAAAAGCTTCAGTATGAATTGCAAATTGAATGGCAGAAAAGGCTAGAATTTGAGCGAGCACTGGAGTAGGAAATACAGGTTTGCAAGTTGCAGTTTTCCCTGGAAGCTGAACATTTGCACTGGTTGATTCAAGAGCTGAGTCTCAGCTTCTGTCCAAAAGCCAGCAGCCACAGGAGCCTAACTGGTTGCCAAAGGAGCAGCAGCATCCGTGCCAGTGGATTGGCTTTGAGTCAGCGGGAGCAGGTGCTTGCAACTCCTCTTCTGAGGATGAGAAGGCTCAGGATGAAGCTGCCATATGCACACTGAGAGCCTGACCAGTGGTTGCCAAGAAGGTAAAAACCCAGCAACAAAGAGTCCCTCAGGGGCATCTACAGCCTCCTGTCCAGGTAATGGAACACTCTGTGGTCCAGCACTATATCCAGGCAGAGCTGATGGAGTTGGGGGCACAATTTAGGCAGAAACCTACTGAATCCTTGGTAGCCTGGTTACTACAATTATGGGACATAAGGGTGGGTGGCATCATGCTATCCAGAACAAAGATGGAGAAATTGGCTGCCATTACCACACACTCCTCCTTGAGTCAGAGTCTTCAGAACTGCCATGGCAACCTAGGAGATCATACCCTATAAGAATGGGTGATGGCCACCATTTATATGGTCTGGCAGAATGCTGGAGAATTTCCAGGGGCAATGAGTCAGTGGCAGAGCTACAGTGAGTTAGTAAAGGTCCTTCGGGAACTAGGTATGAAGAATGCTGTTTTCAACCCTGGGTTCCGTGGGCCAGATGAGGAAATGTTTACAGCAAAAATGAGGGAATTTGTCCTTGCTAGTGCCCCGTCAGCCCTTTTGGGTCATTTATGGCTATCTTGGGCCCCTATGTGGGGCAGCCCATTGATGCAGTTACACAAATGGTAGCAGATTTGGGAGAGCTGGAGGCTGCTCGGGATCATAAAGCAGTGAAGGCTGCTGACTATGTTTCTCCCCCAATTAACAAGGGAAACGGGCCTATAAAGGTTACCCGAATGTAGATGTGGGTAGATTCCATTGCAGCTGGAGCAGATAAGGGGAAATTGGATGGCCAGTCTAATAAAATTCTTTTGGAGCTTTGGCGGCAGCTTAAACCAGAACAGAAGTTCCAGCCACTGAGACGAAAGGCCCCAGCAGCTACCAATAAAACGTTTGGTGCTCAGGCAGCTTGGTTACAAGATTATATGATAGAGACGGCTGAGGGAGAGGATAACTCCCAAAACCCATTGTACCAGTTTGAATAGGAAAAGGGCCGAGGGACCCATCTAACGAGGATGGGCGGGTACTGGAGGCCACACGTGGAACTGGCTATCCACTGGTCCCTTTCCAATGTACAATGGGTGTTGGCCTTGGTGGATACAGGTGCAGAATGTTCCCTCCTCTATGGGAATGCAGAGCAGTTTGCTGGAACCCCAGTGGCCATTGATTGTTATGGGGGCCAAACTGTTCAAGTGAAGCCAATAACTATTCCATTGGAGTTAGGAAGACTGCCTCCTAAGCCATATAAGATGTATGTATCTCCTATTCCTGAATATATTTTGGGGGTAGATGTCTTGCAAGGACTGTGGTTGAAAACTACAGCCGGGGAGTTCATTCTGGCTGCAGATCAGGGTTGTGAAGGCAGTATTGCGGGGACACGCATCACATTCCCCTTTGCAATTACCCATCCCTCAGCGTGTGACTAACACTAAGCAGTACTGCCTGCCAGGTGGTTATGAATAAGTCACAGGGACAGTCCTCGAACTAGAGAAGGTGGGGATCATCTGGCCAGCACACAGTCCTTACAACTCCCCAGTATGGCCTGTGCGCAAACCAGATGGAACCGGGAGAATGACAGTAGATTACAGAGAACTTAATGAAGTCATTCCCTTTTTGCACGCTGCTGTTCCATTGATAGCTAACATAAGGGATCGGCTAAGCCAGGGGCCCCCAAACTTTTTACACAGGGGGATAGTTCACTGTCCCTCAGACCATTGGAGGACCGGACTATAAAAAAAAACTATGAACAAATTCCTATGCACACTGCACATATCTTATTTTAAAGTAAAAAAACAAAATGGAAACAAATACAATATTTAAAATAAATAACAAGTAAATTTAAATCAACAAACTGACCAGTATTTCCATGGAAACTATGGGCCTGCTTTTGGCTAATGAGATGGTCAATGTGCTCCTCTCACTGACCACCAATGAAAGAGGTGCCCCTTCCGGAAGTGCAGCAGGGCCAGATATATGGCCTCAGGGTGCCACATGCCACCCCACAGGCTATGTTTGGGGACTACAGCCCCTGGGCTAAGCCATGAGTTGGGGACATACCACTTTGTGGCAGACTTGGCCAATGCTTTTTTCTCTATTGATATAGCTGCAGAGAGTCAAGACCAATTTGCCTTCAGTTGGGAAGGGAGACAATGGACCTTTACAGTGTTACTCCAGGGCTATTTGCATAGCCCCACCTTGTGCCATGGGCTGATGGCTGCTGACCTGGCTAAATGGAAACAGCCAGAGGCAGTTCACATATACCATTATATTGATGATATTATGCTAACTAGTGATTCTCTTCCAGAATTGGAGCAAGTAGTCCCTACCCTGCTATCTTATTTGAAAGCATGTGGCTGGGCAGTCAACAGAACAAATTACAAGGTCCTGGGTTATCTGTTAAATTCTTGGGAGTTGTCTGGTCAGGTAAGACAAAAGTTATCCCTGATGCAGTTATAGATATGATTCAAGCATACCCCGTGCCCACTACAGTAAAACAGTTACAGGAATTCTTAGGTTTGTTGGAGCATTTATACCCCATTTGGCTCAGTTACTATGCCCCTTGTACAACTTTATTCAAAAAGGGGTTTGTTGGGATTGGACTGAGCAGGCACAAGGTTCATTTGCAGCAGCTAAGAGAGCTGTCAAGGTGGCACAGGCCTTAAATGTGTTTGATCCTGCCAGGCCCTGTGAGCTGGATGTTCGTGTAACCTCAGAGGGGTTTGGTTGGGGCTTGTGGCAGTGGACAGAGCACTTTCCCAATTGTGGAAAGGTGCTGAAGTTTATTACTCATTAGTGAAGAAGCAGCTGGCAACTGTGTATGCTGCCCTCCTGGCCACTGAGAGTACTACAACCACAACACCAGTTACAGACAAAACAACATACCCTATTGCAGGATGGGTGAGAGATTGGGCAACTGTGTAGTCAGTAGCCATGGCCACCATCACAGCTGCCTGGCCCATGCAGGTTCGCATTGGATTCAGACAGTCAGTAAAAAACAATGGAGCCAAAAACTGGTGGGCCATCATCTTTAATCCTAGTTTGCACCTGATGGGCAAGTAAAAACACACACTGGGCTCCAAAACCCACTCATTCAGTGCTCACAAAGCTAATGAGTTATCCAACTTTCCTAGAATCAAAGGTTTCTAGCTCACCAGACTTATTCACCTGTGTTCCCCATCTCCTTCCTTCTCCCTGCACAAACTCTGCACAAACTGGCTTCTCACTCAGCACTCCACCATCTTGGCTGCTTCTTCTGGCCTCCTCCACATGGCCTTTCTCTGCTCCCTGCTCTCTAATGCTAATCTCAGGAACCAAGAGAGCAAGCTCCTGTTCTGCCCCTATTTTATAGTGTAGAAATCAAAATCTTTAATCCAATATACAAAATAGGGAAGTCTCTAATATAAAGTCACTTATCTGGGGCATGATGGGATTGTACCACCCCACATCAAAAGGGGTGGGAAAGTCTTAGTCCTAAAACCAAGCCCCAGGCTACAAGGATCCTGCCTGCCCACAGCCTGCCCCCAACACACATTAATATCACCTGGGTGATGGCTTCCACGTGGGCAGCACCATCTTTAACAAAGTGAGCATAATATATTTTATCTGCCCAACAGCACCCAAACCACATAGTGGTATGGCCCAAATATCCACACTGGCCAAGTGGGTGCCTACCTGCAACAATGCTGTGCTGTTAGCACCAGCCTGTTGAGGGCAGAACTGCAGGAAGTCTTGGGTCCAGTCACCTATGTGACCTTAGAGTCAGGTGCAGCTGGAGCCCAGGAGGCAGAACCTGAAGTCAGTCCCTACCAGGAGGGATAGGTGCCCATCCATGAGGATGCCTGGTATACTGATAGTTCCAGCAGGGGCCAACCTGCCAAATGGATGGCTATAGCCTTCCATCCAGCCACTGAGACTATTTGGATGGATACGGGTACAGGCCAAAGTAGCCAATGGGAATAATTAAGAGCTGTTTGGCTAGTTGTTCATAATGAACCTTCACCTCTGGTAATCTGTACTGACATCTGGGCTGTCTATCGTGGACTGACCCTTTGGATTGCTACTTGGCACTTTAGCCAGTGGATGGTAATGCACTGACCACTATGGGGTCAGGCCATGTGGCAGGACTTATGGGAAATAGGACACCAGAAGCAGGTGACAGTATATCATGTCACGGGGCATGTCCCTCTAGCCCATCCTGGGAATGATGAGGCAGATATGTTGGCAAGGGTACCATGGTTGGAGACTGCACCTGCAGGTGATGTGGTGTAGTGGCTCTACCAGCGCCTGCTCCATGAGGGACAGAAAAACATGTGGGCTATAGTTAAGGCTTGGAACTTGCCTGTGCTCTATGCAGAGGTACTTGCAGCCTGTGAACAATGTACAGTATGTTCCAAGGAGCACCCTTGGAGACCACTGGTGTCACCTGGACAGATTCAGAGGGGTCATATTCCACTGACACGATGGCAGATAGACATCATTGGACCCTTACCAAAGTCAGAAGGGTACCAGTATGCAGTCACTTGTGTAGATACTGCCACCGGGCTGCTTGCTGCTTACCCCGCTCATAACCCTTACATGAGGGTAGTCATACAGGCTCTGGACCACCTGAGTGCTGCATACAGGCGACTGCTGGTCCTTGAAAGTGACAATGTTACCCACTTCACTGGTTTAACAGTGAGGCAATGGGCTCAAAAGCTGGGGGTTGACTGGAAGTACCATGTTCCCTACCACCCCCTGGCTGCTGGTATCATTGAGTGGTATAATGAACTCTTAAAGCACAGACCATGACAGGAGGGTGGCACCGGCTCCCTTACTGGATGGACATGCCACTTATGGACAGTACTCCAGATTTTTATTGAGAGATGTCGATGGGGGAGCCCAGCTCCAGTAGAGGCCCTCCTGTATCGAGCAGCTGCCCCCATTCAGTTGCAGATATGCACCACAAACATTTTACTCAAGCCAGGCTTTGGACAGCAGGGCAACGTGTTCTTGCCTGCCCCAACAGCCCTTCTTAAAGGCCAATGGCTTCGATGGACTTGGCCCTGTACTGTACAAGCCCCCCATCAGAGATGTATGGCCCTGTTGGCACCATGTGGAAAGGGGCTAGAGGTGGACCTCCAGTTAACTCCTTGGGCAACCAGCACCTGGCCACCTAAGGTAGAAGTGTATTACCCCTTGAGTGCTCAGGGGGACAGCATTATGAAGGACACCTTTGTAATTTCTTTATGGCCAATAATAAGTTCTCCTATTTTACTACACATAGAACCAGCATATGCTGGTGTATTGGCCAATAAGGTTTGGTATGCCCGCTCAGGGCAGCTTCTGGTACCAGCTACTGTGCTATATGCAGACAAAACTCTGGCCTGTATTCTGCCAGAGGGAAAAGATTTTCCTCTCTTGGTGCCACTGACAGCTCTTTCATTTTACCCATAGCTTTTGATTTGTTAATCTTATTGCTATAGTTGGTACTGTTTCTGTTTATGCAATGTATCCCACTCCTTGCACAGTGACCATTATGGAAGATGCCTGTGGTTTAGATTGTGAAGCGAGCAAAAGGGGTGGAATGTTGGTCAAATAAGTTTTTAAATATGATATATATGTTTGCTTACTTGTGGTTTGTATTGGGTGTGGGGGACAGGCTGTAAGCAGGCCAGGTTATTGTAGCCTAAGGCTTAGTTTTAAGATTAAGCTTTTCCCCACACCCTTGACTGATTGCATGATCTGGGTGGTGCACTCTCATGAGGAATCCAATTATGCCTCAGATAAGTGACTTTGTATCAGACACTTTCTTCTTTGTATTTTGGATTAAGGGTTTTTTGTTTCTACACTATAAAGTGGGGCAGACCAGAAGCATGATCTCTCTCAGTCCGCTATTGCAATTGCAGGGGCCTCCCTGATCCCTTGCCCTTCATGGAAAAAGCTGGTTTTCTGCTTTTCCCTTGTCTTCTTTTGTGGTTTGCCTGTCTTGGTGAAACACCAATAAACAGGATGGCTCACCATCCTCTGATTCCGCCATTTCTTTACCGTCTGCCCGAATCCAATGGGAACCTGCATGTGAATGACCATGATGGTGGCTCCTGGCCTTACAGTAAGGAACACTGTGTTCTGCTTACAAAGCCTCTAAGGCAGTGGTTTCCAACCCCTGGGCCGTGGACTGGTACCCAGTCCGTGGGTCATTTGGCACTGGTCCGCAGAGAAAAAATAAATAACTTACATTATTTCTGTTTTATTTATATTTAAGTCTGAATGATGTTTTATTTTTAAAAAATGATTAGATTCCCTCTGTTACATCTGTCTAAGACTCACTCTTGATGCTTGTCTCAGTCACGTAATACATTTATCCATCCCACCCTAAAGGCTGGTCCGTGAAAATATTTTCTTATATTAAACTGGTCTGTGGCCCAAAAAAGGTTGGGGACCACTGCTCTAGTCTAAGGAATGAGAAAAAAATGCAATAAAATCCCCAGGGCTGGACATCAGAATGGAGGGAGCATGGGGTGGTGAACTGAGCATGGCACTGGGTGTCACAAGAGACCTGGGTGCATCCCTTCCACTTACTGACTGTATGATCCCAGGCATACCAGTAACTCTCAATATCTCTGGGCCTGTGTGCTCAAATGTACAATGCAGGGGGTGAGCTGAATCACCCTGTGGTCCCTTCTGGTCTGTGGTTCCAGTTCAGGGGAAAGGAGACATGAAAAGAGATGAGATAAAAAACAGAGCAATATCTCACTGCATCTAAGATCCTGAGAAGACCTGACTAGAGAAAAAAGATCATCAATTGAATAGAAAGTTCAAGTGCCCACTTTTCCCAATTTGGTTTGTTTAAATGTTTTAAATCATTGAACTGTTTTTCTGAGCTTATTAGAAAGTACTAGTGATGAGAACATTAGTTCACTGGGACCAAACCCTGAGCTTCTGGGCAGGGCTGGACACTCAAGAACGTGGACACCCTCAGGAGCCTTAATAACAAATTGGGCCACTCACAGTTTATTGTAACAAAAGTGATAAAAACAACACCCTTAGTTAACCTGGGTGAGAAAAGAGACACCTTCCAGCTGGGAGCAAACTGATCTCATGGAAGCCAGGCCTTACTGTTTTGCACCTGTGAACAAAACCCTGACCTTGCATCTCTTTGTGAGAGTAATCAGTGTCAACAGAAGCAGACCAGCTCTGAGGGGAAACAAGGCAGCCTGCTGAGCTGTGGGTGTGCCTCTCCCAGCATGCTGCTCAGGGGTCCACCCTAGTATAAACCAGCCCAGACTGCATCCTTCCACAGGGCAAGCTTGTGAGCAAGCGTGCAGCCTACTGGACTTTTCCACAGAGATTTCAGTCGTCAGTGTTAGGAAAAGCCAGTCAAGCTGCCCACTTCAACTTCTTTTGATTCTGACATTCTTGGAACACCAAGGTTAGCCCACTTAGCCCTGGCCGGTTGGCTCAGTGGTAGAGCGTTGGCCTGGCATGTGGGGGACCCAGGTTTGATTCCCGGCCAGGGCACATAGGAGAAGTGCCCATTTGCTTCTCCACCCCCCTCCTTCCTCTCTGTCTCTCTCTTCCCCTCCTGCAGCCAAGGCTCCATTGGAGCAAAAGATGGCCCGGGCGCTGGGGATGGCTCCTTGGCCTCTGCCCCAGGCGCTAGAGTGGCTCTGGTCACGGCAGAGCGACACCCCGGAGGGGCAGATCATCGCCCCCTGGTGGGCAGGCAGAACGTTGCCCCTGGTGGGCATGCCGGGTGGATCCTGGTCGGGCGCATGCGGGAGTCTGTCTGACTGTCTGTCCCCGTTTCCAGCTTCAGAAAAATACAAAAAAAAAATGGTTCAGCCCACCCACCTCTTCCTGGACACCCCACTCCAGTTCCCACCTTTGCTGGTGGGGCTTTGCAAGAAGTCTTTCCATTTCCAAAAAAATAAAAAGACCCTGAAATGAACAGTAAATAGAGAAGCACAGTTCTCTCTTGGGATCCTTGTGATAGGAAACAGCTGAAGACAAGATGAAGTCTGTAAGGCCAGGGGCTGCCACCTTCATGGCCATGCAAGTTCTCATTGGATTTGGGCAAATGGTAAAGAAACAGTGGAGCCAAAAAATGGTGGGCCATTCCATTTATTAAAGTCTTGCACCAGCCAATGAGCAAACAGGCAGAGAAGACTGCTTCCCTCTCATTCAGAGCTTACAAAGCTCTGACACATTCTCTGGTTCTTTCTAGAATTAAAGGCCCCCACAATCCTCAGTAGGGCTCGCAAAGTCCGTCAGCTCTGGTTCCCCATCTGCACACCTTCTCTCTCTCTTCTGCCAACATGGCTTCATCTTCAGCAGGCTGCATTCTCTGCTCTCCCTGCAAAATTGGCTGGGCCCACAAAGACCCCTTCCTCCAGCAAATGTTAGCAAAACAATAGCCCTTTCCAAGCAGAAATGCAATCTGAAATTTGCAATCAACTGCCCTGCTCTGAGGGTAAGCACACACATGGCTGCCCAGCCCCATTTTTTAACAATAAAAGTGAGCAAACTCAAAAAATACGAATTTTACAAACTCATTTGCCCAACAACATCTCTCCCCCACTGGAGTCAGCTGGCCAAGAGTGAGGTTTCTCAGAGACATAGGTGACTTCTGACTGCTCTTGTGGACACTGCAAGGGGAGAAACCCATTGCCACATGGAAAAAACACCTCCAAACATGGATGCCAGAATTAAGAATAAACAGTAGGCCCTGGCTGGTTGGCTCAGTGGTAGAGCGTTGGCCTAGCATGCAGAAGTCCCAGGTGCGATTCCCGACCAGGGCACACAGGAGAAGTGCCCATCTGCTTCTCCACCCCTCCCCCTCTCCTTCCTCTCTGTCTCTCTCTTCCCCTCCCGCAGCGAGGCTCCATTGGAGCAAAGATGGCCCGGCGCTGGGGATGGCTCCTTGGCCTCTGCCCCAGGCGCTAGAGTGGCTCTGGTCGCGACAGAGCGATGCCCCAGAGGGGCAGAGCATCGCCCCCTGGTGGGCAGAGCGGCGCCCCCTGGCGGGTGTGCTGGGTGGATCCCGGTTGGGCGCATGCGGGAGTCTGTCTGACTGTCTCTCCCCGTTTCTAGCTTCAGAAAAATACAAAAAAAAAAAAAAAAAAAAAGAATAAACAGTAACCTTTAAATCACACACACACCCTAAGAAAACATACAGAGATGGATTCAAAACTTGCAGGGAATTTTCACACTGTACTGGCTTTCAACATCCTGTCCTTTCCACCTAGAGCACCTTCTTTTACTGGTTAACTTGTGCTTGTCCTTCAAGACTCTCTGGAGATCAAAAGGCCTCTCCCTGAGCTGCTGGCCTGCCTCCCATGGCACCGACACACCATGTCCTTGTTACCTGCATGTGCCAGGGTCTGCATTCAGAACAGCTTCTGAGTGGGCACTTCCTAAGTGTCTGGCTCCATGTGTGGCAAAGAAAGAGTTCAAGATTTTAGACAAATGATTGATCCCCAAACGATAACCTTCAAAGGGCTGCTACTCCTTTAATTTTATTGGGTCAATGATAACATCTTCTTTCCAATTAATTTATGGGTGGAGAAAGAGACTAAACTGGCGTGGTTCTCAGTATGTAGCAGCCTGGAACATCTGTGGGAAAAGCAATGGTTTCCAAGCAATAGCATTCACAACTTAGAGAGAGGCAACTGATCTTTGAGAAAGGATATTATTCTGATTTAATTGATTAGCAAAGGAGGCAGAAAAATTTCATGATCAAGAGACACAGTTGTGCAGAATTTCTATGAGAAGACCAGTTTTCTATTTTTTAATTTAGCATTTATTTGGCAAGGCCCTCCAATGAGCAGGTTCTTTGCTAGGCGTGCATGGTGTTGAGTAAACCAGACTTGGTCTCTGTCATTCTGAAGTAGGTGTGGGAGGACTGACATGAAACAAATGATGAGTAAGTACATGATTGGAGGCTGTAATTAATGCTATAGAGAAAAAGTACATAAAACCAGGAGAGATTATTTAAAGGGGGAGGACCTAATTGGTGGGCATTCATTAAGAACTTACCATGTGTAGAAATTCTGCTATACTCAGACCTCGTTCATGACCACAGCCCTCAAGAATCAACTCAGGGTGGACTAGACATTTGCCCACAAGGAGATCTTATGGCTTTTCTGTAGCCCCAGTTTCTTAATCTGTCAAAAAAAAAGATAATAACAACTTTCTTATTTGCTTCAGATCTGGACTGATACATCTGAACAATTCAAACATTCAAACACTTTGTCTTTTTTTTTTTTTTTTTAAGCGAAACAGAGAGAGGAACTGATAGGGACAAACAGGAAGGGAGAGAGATGAGAAGCATTAATTCTTCATTGTGGCACCTTAGTTGTTCATTGATTGCTTTCTCATATGTGCCATGACCGGGGGCTACAACAGAGTGAGTGACCCCTTGCTCAAGCCAGTGATGTTGGGGTCATGTTTATAATCCCATGCTCAACCCAGTGACCCCATGCTCAAGCTGGTGAGCCTGTGCTCAAGCCGGCAACCACAGGGTTGGGAACTTGGGTCCTCTGCGTCCCAGGCCAACGCTGTATCCACTGCACCACCAGCTGGTCAGGCCAAATATTTTCTCTTTAAATCATTTTGGGTGAAATTAGTACTGAATAAAAACTTTAAAGGAAATGAGCAGTTACTTTTTTGCTTTCAAATTTATTTTCAACAAACAGAACTCATTTTCTCATCCATCCCAACTCTAGTTTTTTATAGTATAATCTCTCCATTTTTAGACTATAGCACTGCTGAAAGGTACAACTACATGGGACAAGATGCATACCTTCCTCTGGAACCCAACCTAGAAAGGCCACTTTTCCTCCCTTACCTGCCTTCCCTAGGTCTGAGAGAGGGAGCTCCCTGTCTGAGGCCTGCAGCAGTAGCTAATGGCCTCATGCTGGTTGTGTTTCTCTTCATCGCTGTCTGCCTCACAGGGAGATGGAGAGAACGAGATAGACTCTGGGGGTACTCCAGAGCTGAGGGAGATGCAGGGTGGTCTCTACTTGGCCCCTTCCTCATCTTTCACCCTGCCTGAGGACAGTCCAGTCCTCCACCTGCAGCACTGGCTCCGATGCACTCACCTGCCGGTGAGTCAGGGGAGAGGGAACATTGCCTAGGCCTATGTGACATGAATGTGGCCTAGAATGAAGGCCTGCTGACAGGAAGGAGCAAGGCAGGTCTCTGATGTCAGCCACCTGAGAGGCTCAGTGCCCTGCAGGACAGAACTGGTGGGCACAGGGTGCTGAGCTCCAGGGCGGCGAGCTGCAGAGCCTGGAAGGTCTGCTGGGCCCAGCAAAGTGGATGTGGGTCAAGCCCTGCCTCTCCCCCCAGGTCTGACTTTTCTCCTTCCTGCCTGGGGCAGCTGGGAGCAGAGCTACAGCATCCATGTTCTCCAAGGAGGAGAAAGGATATGTCAGTGTCCCTGCCAACAAGATGCAGATGGCTGGAAGGGCTTCCTCTGGAGAGGACGATGCATAGGAGAGGAGAGCGAGAGGGATGGTGGGGAGCGAGGACGATGTGGCCCACAAGGCCCTCTGTACCTGAAACCACATTTGCTCTGCATCACCTTCAGGGAGGTAAGTCACCTGAGGCCAAGAGCACTGGCTGAGCTTCCTGTTGCCACAAAGCTTGGTGGTGATGAACTCAGCCAGCAGGGCCTGTTTGCTGTTACACTGCTGCCTCCTCACAGCCCAGGGACTCCTACTATAGAGAAGGGAGACCACGATTCCCCCAGAGTGCTCCTTCTCCACATCCCTCCAAACTGGAGAAACCAGTTTGCCCCAGCCCCAATTTGTGAAGGACTCACAAGCCCACCTGTCACTATATTTGTGGCTTCAATGAACATTGCCTTAATGTAAAGGAAGTTTCCAAAATAAACAACAGGTAAGAGACCCACTGCAAAGTTGCCTGAGGTCCTTACGTCCTTACCTCTTCTCCACAAGCCAGCCAGCTCCTCCACAGGGCAGGTTCTGTCTGTATAACCCTGTGTCTCTGGTGCCCAGCACCATGCCTGGCACATGGCAGGTGCTCCATAAGGTGCTTAAGGATGGATGGGCCACTCCCAGAATTCCCAGTGAATGAACCATTCATTCACTTACTCAAATTATATTAACTAAGCACCAAGCTTGCTCCAGACAATAAGCTGGGCACTTATTGCTGTGGACTGGACAGACTTCTGTGCCCTGGACTCATGGGGGTTAGCATCTAATAAGCAAGATGGGCATTAAACGAAACGTGACTAACTCATTATGTGTTATGGTTGAGGTTGTGTGTGCACTATTAAGAACAATGGCCACAATTGTTGGTTCTGACCATTTAGATGTCCAGCTATTAATCTGGGATCTAATTTTACAATTAGGTTGTATTTTTTTTTATAAAATTCTTATTTTTAAAATCCACTTGGGTGTAGTTTAAACACAACCTATGTGTTGTAATTTATATTTCAATTCAAAAGAGTTCTATTTAAGGTCCACAAAGAAAAGCCAAATTAAAGGGGATCAGGTTTAAGTTCCACTGGACAAAGAAATTCCCACTGGCTTGCCAAAGATGATTACCTGTATTTTAAAGTTTAAAATTGCTTCTATATCCCTGGCTGGACAGCTCAGTTGGTCAGAGCACTGTCCCAAATCACAGAAGTTGCTAGTTTGGTCCCCGGTCATGGTACATACAGAAAGAGATCGATGTTCCTGTCTCTCTCTCTTCATTCCTCTCTCACTAAAATCAATCAATAAGCAATTTTTAAAAATTGCCTCTATAGCAATATAATTATATAAAAATTACATGCATAAAAACACTAAAAGCATATAATAAAAATATTAACAGTAGTTTGTTATTAAATGATATGATTGAGGTGATCTTTCTACTATTTCCAGTTGTTAATTTTCTTATTTAATGGATGATAGATTATCCCTTTGTAATAAAATAAAACTTTAAAAAAGTCATTAATGGGGCGATGAAAAAGAAGGAAATCTTACCGTACAACAACATGGATAGACCTGGAAACTACTATGTTAAGTGAAATAAGCCAGGCAGAGAAAGAAAAATATTATATGACTTCACTCATTTGAGGAATCCAATGAACAATGTGAACTGAGGAATGGAATAGAGCAGTGGTTCCCAATCCCCTATGGGACTGGTACCGGTACATGGGCCATTTGGTACCAGTCTACAGAGAAAGAACAAATAACTTATTCTTATTCTGTTTTATTTATATTTAAGTCTGAATGATGTTTTATTTTTTAAAAATGACCAGATTTCCTCTGTTACATTCGTCTAAGACTCACTTTTGACGCTTGTCTCATAAGTTCGACAATTATATATAAAAATTCCACAGTTTTTACGTTGGTTGCATAATTTTATTTTGTGCATTTATCCATCCCACCCACCCTAAAGGCTGGTCCGTGAAAATATTTTCTGACATTAAACCGATCCATGGCCCAAAAAAGGTTGGGGACCACTGGAATAGAGGCAGAGGTGGGATCAAAGGGACCAGAGGGAAAGCAGATAGAGGGAAAGGGGATGATAGGATGGGATAATCCTGGAGGGAAGGGGGGAGGGGGTTGCAGGGAGGGGGGCAAAAGGGATGCTGAGGGAACCACGGGGGAGGATGCATTTGGGGGGACACTAGAATCTATGTAAACACAATAAATTAAAATCCATAAAATAAAAAAAATTTTAAAAATTAAAAAGCTATTAAATTGTATCCTAGTTTGTCTCATTTTCCTTTTGGATTTATTTGTATTTCTCAGCCTGCAGTATCTTAAACTTAGTGATGTTGACTCTATCATTTTTTTATTTCCCAATACAGATTTCTATGAAGAAATAAATGAATGAATTTTGAATCCCAAGTCTATAAGAGCAACATATTGAAATTTTTGTCTCAAAGTATTCAAGTCAGATTTCCCAATGACCAAAGTGAAAATCTTTGGACTTCTCAAAAAAGATTTGTCAAAAGCTTGTTTTTATTGTGCTATTTAGTTCCTGGCTGTTTTGTTTATAAATATGGAAGTTGAATATGGTAAATGAAATAATTTAAAGAAATATATTTAAACACATTCTATAATTTAATACTTCTCTAAATTCCATTATTTAAAAATGTTGTGTCTCTTATTGAAAGTAACATCCTTCAGCCTTCTTAAGAAATCTCATTTATTATCACCAATAGACATTTGGATCCCATCAGAACATTGCTTTCCATTCATAAATATATCTCCTTTGGCACCCTTCTGTAATCTGTTTAGTTATTATGACTAATAAGTAGGAAAGGTTATCTAAAATTTATTCAATCATAAAATTTTACATTTGCAAAGATAATTAGTGGTCTTTTCGTCCAGAATTCTTCCCAATGCAAGAATTTCTTCTACAACTTTGGTCAGTAGACTGCTTGAATTCCTCCCATGCTGGGAAGCTTACTGCCTCTCATGGAAGCTCAGTTTGTTTTCAAAAGCTGCTTATCTTTAAGCTATGTCCATTATATTGTAGATGAAAGTTTCATGTTGATAACATGTACAGCTCCCATCCCCAGCACAAAATTCAGCACATCAAAAATATTCAGTAAATGTTCATTGCATAAGACAAGTGGAAGTTTGAATTCATTCATTGACTCAGCATATTTATTGAACACCTACTATTTGGTGGTTTTTATTTGAAGCACTGAGGGTATAGCAGTGGACAAGAAAGACACAGTTGTTGGCCCAAGGAGGCTTTTTATTCTAGCTAGAATGAATCATCTACCCATATTTTCCTTTCCTGTTTAAATTCAGACATAAGTCAGGAGGCAGACGGAGAGCAGTGCCATTGGGACAGGTTGAAGACTATGCCGGGGTTTCCTGACTAGTCCTAGAAATTAATCAGGAACCCCCAAGGAAGACTAGACCTCTTATTAGGCTGGGGTGATGGGTGTCCTAAGTCAGTATTGTTTGGACATTAAAGACATGTCAACTCATTTTATCCCTAAAGTTGGTAGAGCAAGATATTCAATAAGACAGAGATAAAGTGAAGAGGTTTTAGCACATACACTTATACTTTCATATTTATTGTTACATTTATATATGTATGTATTTACATATATGTGTATATACGCATTTCTTATTCAAACACACATGTACACACACAAAAACAGGATATTTACCTAAATTTATTTATTTTATTTTTAAATTTTTTTATTTATTTATTGAATTTAGAGAGAGAGGAAGGGAAAGAGAGAGTAAGAGAGAGAGAGACAGACAGACAGACAGACAGAGATTAATTTGTTGTTCCACTTACTTTTGCATACATTGGTCAATTCTTGCATGTGGTCTGACTAAGGTTTAGACCCGCAACCTTGACGCTTCGGGACAATGCTGAGTCTAACCAACTGAGCTACCCAGCAAGGACAATACCTAATTTTAAACTGTTATCTTTAAGATTATAGATTTATTCTTTTTGTTTTTCTATTTTGGACACATTTTCTACAATAAACAAGCATTACTTAAGTAAGCAAAATAAGCATTATAAAATGAACAAAAGGCAGTAGGTCACTAACAGGTCTTGCTGTTGACATCTCCATGCTTTCTTCTTGCCTATGCCTCCTCCTCCTTCACCTCTCCACCCCCCCCCAACCACCTTGTTGGCCTGGTAACTAGAGTCTCAGCTAAAGTATCACCTCCACTAGCAAGCTGTCCTGATGACCCTGGCCCCAGGGGCCCTGTACCCTCTTTTCTGTGTGTGCCCACCAATCTCGGTGCAGACATTAATGATGGCACCTACAACTCTGTTGCTGGCCCCTGATTGTGAGAGCCCTGCAGGCCCAGCTCTGTGCCCCTGTCTCTGGACTCTAACCCTTACTGTGGTCCCTCACCCTCAGTAGGTCCCCAGGAAGTGTGTGATGAATGCTTCAGCCTCACGTAGGTCACAGCCATAACTTGCCACTGGTTTCCAGTCACCAGCTAAATCAGTCTGGCCCTGCCTTGATGGCTTCCTACTGTCTACCAAGAAGTTGTAATGCCTCAGGGCATCCAAGACCCTCTACAATATAGAACCAGCTCAGCTTTCTAGTCTCATTGTTTCTCTCTGGGTCCCCTCCCAGGACTCTCATCCTGCTATCAACAAGTCACACTTTCCTATAACATTCGTTCCTGCTGTTCTTTTAAACTGAAATTCTCTTCTGTATTTCCACCTAAGAAGTTCCTAAAAATTCACCCAAAATTAGAATAACATCAATAGCTACCCTTAGAATTGTGATGAGGACTGAATGATTTAACATGTGTAGTGCTCTTAGCACTATGTGTTGCAACTGCTAAGCTTATGATGAATAATAGCTGTTATCATCATCATCACCACCATCATCATCATCATCACCACCATTATCATCGATATGTCAGGCACCACCCTGGACCCCAAGAACAAAGAGTTTTTACAAAGCTCTCAAACTCAGGCAGGTAAATAACTTACTATAATACAATATGTTAAATATTAAAACAGAGCTAATAGCCAATATTAAGGGAGCAAAGGGTTGGGGGAAAGGGGTGGTGGCTTCCCGGAAGAGATGATGTTTACATTGAACTTTAAAGAAAAATAAGAATTTCATCAGAACAAAATGAGAGACTAAGGTAAGGCATTCCAGGCTGAGTAAATGTAAAAAACAGAGGTATGGACAAATGAATGAGCAAGGGAAGCTTGAATAATTGCAGTTGTTACACCCTGGTGCTCTGCTTTCCTAGTACATTGCAGAGAATCACCTTCTTCTGCCTTCTACAACTCAGAAAACACAACCTGGGGTGCTAGGCTGACAGGGAGATTCCAAAGCAAGCAGTGTGTGGGGTCCAGAAACATTTTGCTGTTGCCCTGATGAGAGGAGGGGAGACTCTACTCCCCTGTGGGAAGAGCAAATTTGCCAAGGTCTGAACTGAGAAAGATGAAGGGCCCAAGCACTCCCCAGAGACCTGGGCCAGCATTCAAGCAGAGTCCTGAGAACCCACTCAGTAGTCAGAAAGCTGAAGGGTAGCCAGCCCTCCTGGCCTTCCCAACAGCAATCACTATTCACTTTGGATGCCAGCCATCCTCACAAGTCACACACAAGATTTATCACCAGAGCTAGTCACACAGGCTACAACACTAACAAATTTCCCAAGCATAAGCCTTTGCTCCAGAGGCTAGGAATGGAGAATATAAAGGGAGGAACAGCATTTAGTTCTGAGGGGACATTATGTATTTAGAGAAAGTAAATTCTCTAAAAATGTTAGGAAGTCTTCCGTTCTATCTTCAGAAATGTTGATAGCTCATCCCCACAACAAGGTAGCATCCTAAAATGTTAAACTGTGCTCATGTTTCCTGTATCTCCCTATATCTTTCAATCAGGAAACCAAGTTTTGTAATTTCTTGAAAGGGGATTTTGGCAAAGTGGAAAGCAGACAGTTCTAGAGCATAGAAATCTCTCTTCTTCTTGAGATCAGGGAGGTAGGAAATAGATTCCTGAAACTGGAAAGGAAGTGACAAGACTCCAGAGAGAAATGGCTAAATGCTTGCAGACTCACTGAAGATCCAGGCTTGACCCTGCAGGCAATAGAGATCAAGGGTAATCAGAGGCAGCCTAGAACTAAAGGAGCCTCCCGAAAGCCATGGTACATAAAACCCACAACAAGGCTGAGTCCTTAGAATGACTAGGTTGGAATTTCCTAGTAGTCAAGTAACACAGGCACTCAAATGCTTCTTCTTTGCAGTAGAAACAGCCCTTCTACCCCCATTTGAGAAGATTAACCCTGCATTGCCTGAGGAACCCATATCAGCCTTTCCTGAGATAGTAGTCTTACAAGATATGGCCAATTCAACTCAAGACCCACTCCACCAGCCTGTAACTAAATTCAAGTTCCAACCGGCCCTGAAAGATGCAAAACAAAGTGTGACCCATGAGGAGGAGGGGTGCTGTACGACTTCTCCAATGCTGTACAACCAACAGGCATCTCAGAATGTGTGTGGAATAGATACTAGTGGTGTGGCATAATGGTGGAAAGAACATGAAGTGGCATCAAACTAAATTTATTAATATGGGGCCACTAAGCAGAGATTCTGGGTTCAATGATGTGGCTTGTGTGGTTAGAAAGAGCTCTAGCAGTTCAGCTGGTTGGCTGGCTGAAACATGGACCAAAAAGAGGTATACAGTGAATAAAAGTTAAAATGCCAGAACTGCCTTGGAAAAGAAAGTATCCTAAAGCTTAGGGAGACTGGACTGGGGGAGTGGGTTGTTCATATAAGACCTGCTCACTTATCCTAGGAAAGTACCTGCATATGATGCTCCTGCCATAACTGCCACCTGGGGACTTATAGAATGCCTTACCTACTATCATGGCATTGTCACAGCCTTGTTTCTGACCAAGGCACTCGTGTCACAGCAAGTGAAGTGCAGCAATGGACCCATACTCATTGAATTAACTGGTCTTACCATGTTCCCCACCATTTTGAAGTAGGTAGGTTGGCCTTTTAAAGACTCAGAGGATCAGCTAGGTGGCAATACCTTGCAGGGCTGGAGCAAGTTTCCCAGAAGGCTATAGAGTTAGCATCCAATATACAGTGCTATTTCCTCGACAGCCAGGATTCACAGGTCCAGGAATTAAGGGGTGAAGACTGGAGTGGCACCACTTACTATTACTCTTAGTGATCCATCATCAAGATGTTTGCTTCCTTTCTTCACAATCTAATTCTCTGTTTGTCTAGAAGTCTTGGTTCCCAGGGGGAAAATGCTTCCACCAGAAGACACAGCAAGATTGCATTGAACTTGAAGGTGCATGCAACAGCATGGATGAGCTTGAGACATCATGTTACTGAAATAGACACAAAAGACTACCCATTGCCCAAATCTATTTACATGAAATTCCTAGAAAAAACAAAGCTATGGAGACAAAAAGCAGATCAGTAGTTACCTGGGGCTGAGAATGAAAGAGAGGACAGCAGACAGGCAAATAGAAACTTTTGGGAGTGATGGAAGTGCTCTAAAACTGAATTGTAGTATAGCACGTACAGGCAGATCTACATACATTTACTAAAATCATCAACTGTGCAATTGTGGTGGATGAGTTACATGCCTCAATAAAGCTGTTTTTAAAAACAGAACTAATTTTTACATACTTGACTTGTAGATTTAAATTTATACCTCTTTCATCAGCTTTGATATTCCCCAAGCAGAAATCCTATCCTTTTTACTATCAGAATCGTTTTTGAACAAAAGCTGGCCAATTGCTGGCATCATTCTATAACTTATTTTGAAAATACAAAAGCCTATGTTAAGTGTGTTTGATTCCTCCTCCTTCACAATCTTTGCTGCTTTGTTAATATCCCACTTGGGCAGTGCTCAGTCATTAGGTCAGAATACAAGAATCCGCAATAATCACAAGATCCAGGCATGAGTTCACTGCTTTATGTACCATCTTGTCTCCAAATCTATAGCAATGATTACTTGGAACCAAGATCACTGCATTTTAGAGACTGAAAAAACCATCAGAAGATTTTAGATTTCTAATTGTATTGTCTTACTCCCATTAATGTAGAGATGAAATTAAGTTGGCCATGACACCATTATCTGGAGTCTGTTCTGTGAGCCTTCCAGATGCAGTGCTACCTAGGATCTGAGTTCTGGGATCTTGGAAACCTTGGGTAAACCTAAATAGCTCATTTTTCCATGTCTTGCAAATCTTTTAATCTTGGAGAGATCTGTGAAGAATTTAAAAGATTTTTACAATTTTCATAAAGTAGAAAACCCAAATCAAATGTTTCTGATTTCTTTCTAAATCTATAAATTCCTCAACTGAATTGAATTGTTGATTAAATTATCACTTCAAATAATACAGCTGGATAAAATCTGAACCAACCTATACCTAACAGGTTGTGCAGTGGAATTCAGAATGAAATACACAATTCTTGGAAGAGTTGCCCATATCTAGTAGCAAAAAACCCATGGCTCTATTTACCAGTAGTGGATTTTAGATGAAATGTCACTTTTACTCAAGATAATGGTTATTTATCCAATGGAAATAATAGTTATAACTTTAAATTTGTTTTTTATTTAGAGGTCTACCAGTTCTTCCCAGCTACTATCAGCACTGCTTCTCCAGGAAGAAGACTGCCACTGGGCTTTCGGTAGATTATTTTAGTCAAAGTTCTCTGAGATTCTTTCTTGGTGGCTGATTATTGTCTCCTAGAAGACAATATCAGACCTAGAAGACTAAAAAGTCATAAAATGAAATAATCTTAGAGGTGACTGAGACCACCCCCCTAACTCAGGGATCATCCTTATAATTTTCTTGGTGTTCATCCATATTATTCTAAGAAACCATTGCTCACAAAGTTTGGAATTTCATATTCTAGTTTTTTTTTTTCTATTTTGTGTAGCCATTTGTATACTTCAAGCACAGTAGAGAATCAGTTCTAACTGTATATGAGTTAGATGAATGAATTTCTCAACCTGGGAAGAATTATACCAAAAATTAAAAGTACATGTCTTGAATTTAAGGATCAGAATGAAAAAGGTTCCTTCCCTTGCTCTCAGGATTATTCCATCCATGGTCGACAAGTGGCTTCATTTTATAGACTTCAAATACTACCCACAGATATCACCTCCTGCCCAAGGAAGAGCAGAAGGGTATGTAGAGATCAGCAGTTTCCATTCCTTGTTTATAGCTTTTATTTTTTGTAAGACAATGATAGAAAGATGTTTCTTCTACCTAACCTGGTACATATAAATTGTAATCATTGTACAAGAAGTAAAAGGAATTCCCAAAGGCCTTACATTTTTCCTTTGGGTATTTTCTTTTTTAATAAATGAGGCCTTACAGTCACAAAAATAACATGTACAAATTGTGTAACAAATAATTTTTAAGGCTTCCAAAGAAGTGTTTGAGTGAGCATCTGTCATAAATTTTGTCTTCCCAAATAGTTATTACTCATAATGCTAAGGGTGCCTTGCATACTTTCTAAAAATAGATCTTTCCACAAAAAAGCACAATATATTGTTGCTGTATGATGTAAAACTACAAAAGCAGTTATTTTTATCCTCCAGGCAGTTAATTTTGTATTCTGAATGGGACCAATCAAATAATTTACAAAAGAAGGAAAAACGGGGAACAAGACAACCGGAAACTTGCTGTGGTTTTTTCGCCCCTCCAGTTTGCATTTCTAAAATATCTTTTTCTATTTCATAAAACTATATTTTCTAACCAATTATGTCTGATCATGAATGTCCCCAGCTTGTAGAAGACAGTGACAGTAAATTCAAGATACAAAAACAAAAGAAAAATAAGATGTGTGTGTGAGAGAAAGATTGTATCATTCAAAGAATAAGCTCCCAACTCTAAAACATGCTTTCTTTTTCTAAAATTTCTGTCTCAGTCTCCACACTGAAAGGCAGTACAGTGTTTTGAAAGATCCTGATTTATTATTAGAAAGATCTAATTACAAAGATCGGTGTGGGAACAGTAGCTCCATCCCTTAACAACTGCTCTCGAGTGAGGGATGTAATCACTAGCAGCTCAGTTTCATCCTCTGTAAAGTGGGGATAATAGTACCTCTATCATCAAGGAGTGGGAAATGAAATAGCTGCATAAATACCTTAGCCCATTGCCTGTTACACAACAAGCACCAAAAGGAGTAGGATCTTTGCGCTTAGACTTACAAAGGATTATGAGGAAGAAGTGGTTGGGAACAGTGAGAAGAAAAAAGAAAAGTTAAGACCTGAAAGGACAATGACAACAGAAGAGGAGACTTTTGTCTGGTGACCTGCCCAGATATGGAGGTTCTCTAAGGACTGCAACATCTGGCCACCTCTATCCATCTTGGCAAGTCTGGAATTAGGCACCAGTTATATCCCACACAATATATTTGTAAGGTGATCATATGCTCATTTTTTAAAAAAAGATTTTATTTATTGATTTGAGAGAGAGAGAGAGAAAGAAGAGGGGGAAGAATGGGAAGCATCAACTCATAACTTCTTCTCACATGTGTCTTAACTAGGCAAGCCCAGGACTTTGGACCTGTGACCTTAGCAATCCAGGTCAAAGCTCCATCCACTTTGCTACCGCAGGTCAGGCCATATGCTCCAATTTTTTAAAGACCGACCTGAAGTGCTAAAGATGTTGGACATCCCAAGGAAAAAGCCAGAAAACCTATAACTTACCATGTGGTCACTGTATTTCTGTCTGTGAGCACCAAGAATGAGCCTATTTGTCATTTCTTTTTTGAAAAAGCATTTCTTGTTTGACCAGGCAGTGGCGCAGTGAATAGAGCATTGACCTGGGATGCTGAGGTCCCAAGTTCCAAACCCTGAGGTGGCTGGCTTGAGTGCAGGCTCACCAGCTTGAGTGCAAAATCGATGACTTGAGCATGGGAACATCAAAATGATCCTATGTTCACCAGCTTGAGCCCAATGGTTGCTAGTTTGAGCAAGGGGTCATTGGCTCAGCTGGAGCCCACCAGTCAAGGCACGTATGAGAAAGCAATCAATGAAGAACTAAAGTGCCGCAACTACGAGTTGATGTTTCTCATCTCTCTTCCTCTCTTTCTCTCGCTCAAAAAAAAAAAAAAAGTAAAAAATTTAAAAAGCATCTTATATACATAAATTTAGGTAAAAAAAATACAGTATTTATTATGATCATGTAAATAGGTTAAACGTTTATATTACCAGAATGAGAAAAACACATGGACAAGTAAAAACAAATTTATTTTGGAATAAAATTATATGCAGTATTTGTGTTAGATTACCTACCATAGACCAAGTGAAATCCAAAAAGAAAATTATCAAATCATTGAGTACTAATTACAAAGCCCATGGTTTTTTAATTTTAAAAGGCAGATTCTTGGGACCAGCAGTCTAAAGTTTGAGCACCACTGCCCTGACTGCTTGACTTGCCTTCAAAGTACTGCTGTCCTGAGTTATAGATCGTTCAGAGCTGGAAGGGGCCTCTCAAAGGATGCTAATTATTAACATAAAACCCAAGAGATAGCAATACTTTTTCCTTAATTAACCCCCATGCAAAGCAGCATTGAAGCATTGTGCAATCATCAGACCATTATTCCACCTGAAACACATTCAAGAGAAGGGGAGAGAAGAAAGACAAGGTGAATGAAAGCAGTGCAGGTAAAGAAAAAGGACCAGAAGGAACTTCAGCCATTTTTGAGTCTCTTGTCAGCTAAGACCATTCAATGAAGGGAAGAGAAGCGGTGCTTTGGGCAGGCAGCACTGTGTCCAGGGAAGTCCACACAAACCTGATGCTTCTCAGGCAATGCCCCATGGGCTGCTCATGGCTGGGACAGTCTACCCTTTCCTTTGAGGCAGGCACCAATGTTCCCATTACTGGATGAAATACACAATCTCACACTCACTAAGGCTGCCATTGAGAAATTTCTGACATTGCATTCCTATTCGTGGAGGAAACCCTCAGTGTCCTTGTGACCAGTTTTCAAGTGGCAAATAGGGTATATTTTTCCTGTTTCTTAGATTTGCATGATTCTAAACCAAGCACAGTCATATAATAAGAGATGGCTTTTAGACAGGTTTCACAAGAGGCTTGAGGAATTCCCAAAGGCATGATATGTGGGCTTTGACTCAGTGTCTCAAAAAATTGTACACCCAAACATACATGCACACATAACATGCAAATGTCTCATACGTCATGTTTTTTCTAACCATCTTGGTCTGCAGCCCTACTTCCTGCTATCGTGAATAGGATGTGACCCAATAGGATGTAGCTCTCTCTCCCTTGTTTTTCATTTTCCAGTTCTGGGTTTGAAGACTTGATCATTGACTTCTGGTGGCCAGGGCCAACAAGAGGAAAATCCACACTCTGATACTCTAAGCCTGAGGACTCTTGTCAGGCTTTTGGATCTTTGCTTAGGTGACTGGCAGTCTCCTCTCCTGAAGCAGGTGAAGAGCAGGTGGAAACAGCAGCTGATCCACCATTTGACAAGATCCACAACTGTCCTGCTACATATCTATCTGCCAAGGGCTATGCTACCCTGAAGGGTGAACATTTTACACTGTGGGAGAAAATGGCAGGGGACGTAAGTGAACCATGCTCATTTTTTACTACACCGCAATTCCCTGACTGGCCACTCCACTTAATCATTTGAGATCACTGGCACTTGCCTAGTTGGGTATGTGGAGGGGGTCTGATACTGGCCACCAGAGCAGAGCTGGCTCCCTCTAAAGGGCTGTCATTTATCCACTATTCATAGATGAGTTCAAAGTTCAGAAACTTGCTCAAACACAAAGCTTTTCTGCTACAGCACATGTCTAAGGGAGCAGTAGTGGAGGAACCTGGAGACTTAGGAATTGCCAAGTATGGCCAATGGCAGAATAAAGACCGATGCCATGAAGAACACTAGTCACTAGTTATTCAGCAATTTGTGTAACACTTTTGGAATCTGTATCTCTTACTTGTGCTAGCTCTCAGGGTGAAACCTGCTGTAAACATAATACTCTGCTGTCCTGCTTCACCAGGACAGCTCTGTGACCAGAGACTGGTCCTACTGGCCCCCTGAGAGCCTCCTGTGAATAAGGAGACAGCATCAGAGATGTAAAGTAGACTCTGTCTTATGTCAAAGCACACAACTGTCCAATCTTCCATAATTAGAGAATAGTAGATGGGTTTTGAGAAGAGAGAGGAGGGAGCCAAGAACTATTTTGAGAAGATACATTAACTTTGGGGTTAAGAGGACCATCTATGTGGATTGTCCAGTAGGCAGTTGGAACTCTCTATCTGATGAAACTCTGAAATACTAACTGGCACCTTGGTTTTCCCACAATGTGATTTTATTCATGAAAATATCAACTATCTCCCATGCATTTTGTTGCTTTAATTTACCACTAAACCAAACAACTAAACATAACTGTGATTGTACAGCTGACAGCTCATAAGCCAAACCTGGAATCCTTAACTCCATGCTTAAGCTGAAGTTCAGTTATACCTTCAGATGACCATCTTTTTAAAACATGTAGAGTTCAAAAGGCAAAGTCTTTTCAAATCCAGCTAAAAGAGTTTTCAAATTTTCTAGTTGCGTTTTGGTGTAAATAGTAAAAACTGTCATAAATGAGCTATATCCTACAAGGATTCTGGAAACAGTTTTAATGGTCTGATTCCTAAACACAGATGATTATGAAATTATTACTCTCTTCCTGGTGTGACAGTTATTTGCACGCAGAGGCTAGAGTGAACCTAACCCCACAGGTCTGACACTATGCTTTGCACATAATAGGGTTGCAAAAAATATGAGAGGACTTAAATTTAAATAGAGTGACCCTTGGAAGTGACATGTGCTTACTAAGTCAAAACTCTTATTGAACACATTTTAGAAAGTTAATAATATTTACTTGTTTAAATTCCTGTCAATCAAATTTTAAAATAATATCCAGTTCAAAAGAATATAAAAACAAATGCAGTTTTATAAAATGACAACTTGGCAGTTTTATTAAATAATGACACCGTCACATAAATCTCTAATTTGCTATATCTACAGTCTTTGTTCTCAGCTTTAGCCACAAGTTTTGATACTTGGACACAATTTCTAAAGATTTGGTCCAGCAATTAAGTAAAGAACAGAATTTCAAAAAAATTTTAATGCACTCTAGAAACTGAGAAAAGAATGATTATAGTTTATCCTTCCCAAAAACATGATTTTCCAAAATACTCAGTCTCTCAAGTAGAAACAATTACTTGTCATTTTCTCAAATTATTAGATTGGCAAATATTAGAAAGAATGTGAATACCCAAGCATGGAAATAGTGACTTTTCAAACTGTGATTTTATTACCCACTTGTAGATCATGTAATTAGTGGACTAACATTTAAGAAATTTTTGAAAAGGAAATAGAGGGAGAAGTGAGGAGAGAAGAGAAGAGGTCATGGCATCTTAGTCAGAAACACAATGAACTTCTTTCAATGTGTGTGTATACTGAATTGCTATATAAAATGTACTTCTTACAGTAAACAAGGTGCAAAAGCTTAAAAACACTCTAGAATGTAAGAAAACACACTCTCCTGTGTTTCAAAAATAAATGTAAATGGGCACAACGTTTTTGGGGGCCTATTAGTAACAGGTATTTATAGCCTTAAAAATTTTCCCTTTGACCTGGATGTTTCTCTTCAAAAGATTTATCCTAATAAAATTATCTCTCAAATGCACATTTGCATGTAAGGATGAGCATTCTGTTGATGTTTATAATACTAAAAAATATAAATATCCAACTATATGGGTTATGGTTAAATACATTATGTGATAATCATGAAATAAAATATGATGCAGCTATTAAAAATACTGAAGTATATTTATCTATATTGACTGACATAATGTTCAGATACTATATTAAAAAGAAAAAGCTGGTTATAAGATATTAGATTCCCACTTTGGTAAATGTGTATTTATGAATATATTGAAGCCATGGAGAAAGAGGTTAAGTGCATAAACTTGCAGCCAGAAAAATCAGCTGGGTTCTACATCCTGGCTCTGCCACTTCCCTCCTGCATAGTCTTGGACTTCATCAGTGCAATGGGGCTAAATATTAAACCTACCTCACAAGATTTCTGGGAGATTATCTTAGTTAGCACATGTAAACTTCTCCAAGTAGTGCCAATCACTTGGTAATCACTCAAGAAATATTAGCTCTGTCTATATCAGAAAGAATCAGGCATTTCGTATGATACACCCTAACTCACAGTGATTATTCCCTGGATGTTGGGGTGACTAATAAATTTGATTAATTAATTTTTACATTTTGTATTCTTAAATTTTATAATCAGAACATACAACACACATTATAAAATTTAAAAGTATATACTTCTATCTTTGGGTTTTAAAATGTCTTTAATTTGAGAACTTAGGCTACAAAATAAACAATTCTAAAACAGGAATGATAGTAACAACACATTTTGATTGAATTTTGCTGACTTCTTCAAAGAGAAGGTTTGAGAGATCCCCCTCACCTCCCCAAGTTAGGCAATGGATCTGGCTCTGGAATCCCATTTCCCTGTTTTGGAATTTTTGTAACTTCTGCAACTGGTGCAAAAATTTGCTTCCCCACCCTCTTCTCTAAGGGTGTTTGCCTTCTCTTATTTTTCAGTCCAAGCAAGACCACTGACAGGAGTCTACATTAAATTGCCCCATTATACAGCCCCCAAAGCTACTCCTCTATCCCAAAGGCAACTGCAGTTTTCAGGATGATGATGACATTCTTTCTAAAGAAAACTGTTCAGACCGAGCTGTCCCTTTGTGTTTATTCATGAATTATGAACAGAGGCCTTAAATGGCATTCTATGTAGGTGGGCATTTCATTATGAAAGAAAACCAGGAATTAAAAAAACACATGGAAAAGAGATTTAGAAATCATCCATTGTTTCTCTGCACCAAATGTATTATTAATATGCTAATATATTTCCTTCCAGTCTTTTCTAATAGATTATCATAGGTTGATGTGGTCATATTACAGACACAAATAAGTATATTGCCTCCTCCCCAGTATTATATCATAACATTTACCATGTTATCATAAAATTTTCAAAAACATTATTTTTATAACTACCTAAAGTTCTCTCGTGTAAATAATTTATCATTTCTCATTTAAAGGACATTCAGATTGTTTTCAAGTTTTAAATGTTACAAATAATTTTGTGAATGAGCTTTTTTTGTATGTAAAATTGCCTGTGTTTTTATGTGTAGAGTCAAAATATGATATTAAGTGGAACACTTGAAACCATGTCAACACAATATTAAAAATAAAAAAATATTTTAAAATAAGAACAACTACCATATGAAAAAAATATGAAACTGCTCTGTTAAAGGCAATGAGCATTTTAAGTCTTAGGATCAATGCTGCCATATCACAATTGACCTTATCTAATTACTCTCCTGCATTGGCCCTGACTAAATTATACAAATCTTTAAGAAGGCACTGTCAATATGGATTATTAATTTATATGTAGCCTTGTTACAACAAGGATTTGAAGCAGTTTGTAAAAACAAACACAGCTAAAAATATATTTTTAAAAATGGGAAGGTTAAGGTGAGAGGGGAAAGAAGAAAAGCTACAACCAGCACTTACTAAATACTTATTCTGTATGAGGTGCTGTGTTAGCTCCATCATATACAATCTCATTTAATTCCCACAGCAAAGAGGAAGGTGTTTTTATGCCAGTTTTACAGATAAGAAAACTGAGAGCTGGAAAGTAAGTAACTTTCCCAATATCACAAAACCTGCAAGAGACAGAGTAGATAATCGAACTTCAGAATTTGAACTGTTAATTATTATTCTGTAGTTCATTTGGGGCTACCCAGAGGTACCTTTATTAGGGGTGAGCCAATATAAGAGTCTGTTTCCCAGTGATCTATGCAAAGGAGGAGAGAGGAGATATTAAAAGATGGATAGTGCTCAAAAGATAATCACAAGGAGTGACATCAGAGAAATGGCGCCATAAGGAGTGAGACCTATAAATCTCCCCCAAAATTCAACAAGATCTTCAACCAGAGACAGAAAAATCTATCCTTGGAGCCTCCAGCAGTTCCACACTAGTATGCAAAGGTATGATTGAGCAAAAAATTGACTAAATAGATAATCAACCCCAAAGGAAATAAGACGGAGGAAGAAACACTCTGCCTTCCTCACTAACCTAAATAAGGGCTGCTTTCACTGGGAACTGAGAGTATAGGAACTAAGGTGGGCATAGGGTGTGAATAGAACCAGACTGTGGCACAAACATTCAAACCAGGCTGTGGCACGGACATACAAGCCAAGGAAAAACTGTGCTTGTGGCAACCCAGTCAACACAAGCTAACGCTCACGCCAAATCCAGACAAAGAAAAAAAAGTGAGGCAGCCATCTGCCCTGATCTCCTGGTTGGCGCACGCAGATAGTAGGTGAAAGATTCCTCCTAGAGTCCCGGGAGTGGGCGCCTGTGTTACTGGACAGAGGGGCAGAGTCAGAGGCCTTTGTGTGGGCTGAATCCAGAGTCTCAGTGTTGCCCCTGCGCCCTGAAAAAGCAGTGCGTGGGGAGTGAGCGGGAGCAAAATTCCCTATGCTCGTACTTTTCCAGGTGGGGAGGGCGCCACACTCAGTACGAGAGGCAGCCAGTGTGATATCCTGGTCAGCGAGCGTGAAGAGTGGGCGAGAGATTCCCCTGGGAGTGGGAGCCCGTGTTACCAGTCAGAGAGGCAGAGTCAGAGGCCTTTGTGTGGGCTGAATCCGGAGTCTCGGGGCCACCCCTGCTCCCTGAAAAGTGGAGCATGGGGAGTGAGCGGGAGTGAAATTCCCTATGCTCACACTTTTCCATGCGGGCAGGGCTCCTCACCCGGAGTGAGAGGCAGCCGGCCTGATATCCTGGTCGGTGAACATGGATAGTGGGCAAGAGATTCCCCCGGTAGTGGGTGCCCATGTTCCCGGACAGAGGGGCAGAGTCAGAGGCCTTTGTGTGGGCTCTGACCAAAGTCTCAGTGTCACCCCTGCACCCTGAAGACTGGTGGTGCGAAAGCGAGATTCCCTATGCTTGAACTTCTCTAGGCGGGTGAGGCGCCTCACCCAGCCATACAAGCTAACAGACCTGTGAAGGATCAGCTTAACCCACAGTCTGCTCACCTTCCAACTGACCTATGTGACTCTAACTGACAAGATCTCTCTCAGGTCAGCAATCTAAGACAAGAGGGGAGATATTTTTTAGTACCTCTTGTTATGCTATGCACATAGGGGTGGGGGAAACCTCTGATTGGCAGAGCTTGCATACTCAGGGCTATATGTTAAAAAGAGGGATTTGACAGCTTGTAAATCCTCCTGCTTTGCAAACAGTTACTAGGGCATCTTCTACCCAGTCAAAACAGGTTACAAAGTGCCAAAAGCCTGGGGAAAGGAATCCCACAGAGTACTGAAACATTCAGGACATGCCTAGAGGCACATAGAAAGGCACCTTGAAAACAATTGGCTCCCAGCCCTGCCTGATTATGCTCACAGCTCTGACTGATTGAGTCTTATCCAGAGCCCTTCACTGAGTGGGAATTGAGTGGGGATTTGCCAGCTCTTTGAGCCTCTTACTCTCCAGGCAGTGGCAGCAGCAACCCCATAGCTGGATCATCAGTCTGCTAATTCAGGAAGGAAAGACTAGGAGAGAGGCTCCGGGAAAATGGACTCTCTCATTGTTGGATCCTGCAAATGCTATGAGCCTCAACTGCCAACAAGACTGAAGTCCAATATATGACATCGCCATAGAGACTTATCAACTGCAAACCTCTACGTAAACATGCCACAGGGGCAGAACCCAGGGTACAGAGTCACTGACCAGGAAGAGGGAGAGAAAAGAAAGAGCAAGAAGATAACCTCTCAAAATCAAGAATAATCCACAGACTTTATAACCTATCCCATTTTATTATATTTGTTCGTTTGTTTCTCTTATTTTGTTGTCTTGATTGTTTTCTTCCTTTTCCAATTTGGTCGTTTAATTCTCTGCCGGACTTACTCTCTCCTCTCCTTGAACTACACTACCCATAAGTGTTACATCTCTCATTATCTTTCCTTTTCTCTTTCTTTCTCTCTATGAGAGTTGAACTCCAAAACCCTTAACTCTCTTTCTCTCTCTCCTTTTGTTCTTTTTTCTTCTTTTTGTGTTTTCCTCTTTCTTTTTTTTCTCCTTCTATATTAGTGTTTTCTTCTCTCCTTTACTTTTCCTCTCATTCAATCCTCAATTATGAACAAATTATTTTATTTGGGACTCAAATTTTTCTTTGTGGCACTTTGGGGGTTTTTTACTTTGCTTTTTTAACTCACTAGCAGTGCTCCCAACCCTGGCTCTCCATTTTATCTAGTTTATGCTCCACTAAACACAATAGTAATTTTTAATTTTTTTTTCCATTTTTCCTGTTTCCCTCTTATTCCTCTCATTATATCTCTTAGTTAACCATCACCTAAAAGCAAATCATTTCATTCTTGACCCAATTTTTTTCCTTTTTTTGCATTTTGTGGGTCCATACCCCCTTTATTGCCCCTTTATCACTTCTCCCCAACTCAGGCCTTCCACTATAGATAGTTTTTGTTTATTTAGCACAATATAATTCACAGTTCACTGCAAGATTCTCTCAAAAAGGAGGGGAAAGGAGAGGAGTGAAAAAAAAAGGGAAATAATTTTTTTAATTTTTTAACTTTTTATTCTTTATTAATTCTCATTAGTACTATCAACAAAACATCCTCGGAAGCCATTAAGGAAAAGGAAATCAAATATCATGGATACAAAAGACAGAGAGGTAGAGGAAATATAGATGAAGAAAAATCTATGGAAAAAAATTTAATATATTGGAAACCTTGGAGCTAAATGACAGAGACTTTAAAATAGAAATTCAAAAAATACTTAGAGATATACAAGAAAACACAGAAAGGCAATTTAGGGAGCTCAGAAAACAACTCAATGAACACAAAGAATATATGTCCAAGGAAATTGAAACTATAAAAACAAATCAAATAGAGATGAAAAACTCAATTCATGAGCTGAAAAACGAGGTAACAAGCTTAGCTAATAGAACAGGCCAGATAGTAAGTAGGATTAGTAAAATAGAAGACAAGCAACTTGAGGCACAACAGAGAGAAGAAGAAAGAGACTCAAAAATTAAAAAAAAAAATGAGAAAGCCCTACAGGAATTGTCTGACTCCATCGAAAAGAATAACATAAGAATAATAGGTATGCCTGACCAGGCGGTGGTGCAGTGGATAGAGCATCAGACTGGGATGCGGAAGACCCAGGTTCAAGACCCCGAGGTCACCAGCTTGAGCACAGGCTCATCTGGTTTAAGCAAAGCTTACCAGCTTGGATCCAAGGTCACTGGTTTGAGCGAGGGGCTACTCGAACTGCTGAAGGCCCATGGTCAAGGCACATATAAAAAAGCAATCAATTAAAAACTAAGGTGTCACAATGAAAAACTAATGATTGGTGCTTTTCATCTCTTTCCATTTCTGTCTGTCTGTCCCTATCTATCCCTCTCTCTGACTCTCTCTCTCTGTCTCTGTAAAAAAATAATAATAATAGGTATATCACTGGGAGAAGAAAGAGAAAATGGAATGGAGAACATATTCAAACAAATAATAGATGAGAACTTCCCAAGCCTGTGGAAAGAACAGGCTCAAATTCAAGAAGCAAACAGAACTCTGACTTTTCTTAACCCCAACAAACCTACTCCAAGGCACATCATAATGAAATTGGCACAGACCAATGACAAAGAAAAAAATTTTAAGGCAGCCAGGTAAAGAAGAATACAACATATAAAGGAAAAGTCCTGAAAGAGAGGAACTTTCAGCCAAGAATACTATACCTATTAAAGTTATCCTTCATATATGAAGGAGAAATAAAAACATTCACAGATACAGAAAAGATGACGGAATTTATCATCAGAAAACCACCACTCCAGGAATTACTAAAGGGGGTTTTCCAAGCAGATACAAAGAACAAAACAAATCAAAACCACAACTAAAATCTCCACCAAGACACAATAGAACCAAATTTAAAACGTGACAACAAAAACAAACAAAAAAAAAAGGGAGAGGACGGAAATTAACAGTAGCAAAAGACGATGGAGTACAGAAGTATTCACAAGATAGTGCATTACAATGAACAGGGTAGAAACCCTTTTCATTACTTAATGGTAACCACCCTTGAAAAAACCACCACAGAAGCACATGATTTAAAAAAGCAACAGAGGAAAGAAGTATGGAATACAATCAAACAAAAACAAAGGACAAAAAAACAGAAGAATCAAACAAGACCCAAAACTGACAGAAAGCAATGTATAAAATGGCAATAGGGAACCCACAAATGTGAATAGTTACACTAAATGTAAATAGATTAAACTCACCAATAAAAAGGCACAGAGTAGCAGAATGGATTAAAAAAGAAAATCCAACTGTATGCTGCCTACAAGAAACTCATCTAAGCAACAAGGAAAAAAAAACAAATTCAAAGTGAAAGGCTGGAAAATAATACTCCAAGCAAATAACATCCAAAAAAATGCAGGCGTAGCAATACTCATATCTGATAATGCTGACTACAAGACAGCAAAAATACTCAGAGACAAAAATGGTCATTTCATAATGATTAAGGGGACACTGAATCAAGAAGGCATAACAATTCTTAATATATATGCACCAAACCAAGGAGCACCAAAATATATAAGACAGCTACTTGTTGACCTTAAAACAAAAACTGACAAAAATACAATCATACTTGGATACTTCAATACACCGCTGACAGCTCTAGATCGGTCTTCCAAACAGAGAATCAATAAAGATATATTGGCCTTAAAAAAACTCTAGAGTACCCGGATATGATAGACATCTACAGGACATTTCATCCCAAAGTGATAGAGTAAATATTTTTCTCCAGTGTACATGGATGATTCTTGAGAATTGACCATACGTTGGGCCACAAAAATAACATTAGCAAATTTAGAAAAATCGAAGTTGTACCAAGTATATTTTCTGATCATAAAGCCTTGAGACCAGAATTCAACTGCAAAAAAGGGGGAAAAACCCCCACAAAAATGTGGAAACTAAACAACATGCTTTAAAAAAATGAATGAGTCAAAGAAGAAATAAGTGCAGAGATCAAAAGATATATAGACAAATAAAAATGACAATACAACATATCAGAATCTATAGGATACAGCAAAAGCATTGATAAGAGGGAAGTTCATATCACATCTGGCCTATACAACAAACAAGAGAGAGCCCAAGTGAACCACTTAACTTCACACCTTAAGGAACTGGAAAAAGAAGAACAAAGACAATGCAAAACCAGCTGAAGAAAGGAGATAATAAAAATCAGAGCAGAAATAAATAAAATAGAGAACAGAAAAACTATAGAAAAAATTAATAGAACAAGGAGCTGGTTCTTTGAAAAGATCAACAAAATTGACAAACCCTTGGCAAGACTTACCAAGGAAAAAAGAGAAAGAACTCATATAAACAAAATCCAAAATGATAGTGGAGAAATCACCATGGATATCATAGAAATACAAAGAATTATTGTAGAATACTATGAAAAACTTTATGCCACTAAATTCAACAATCTAGAAGAAATGGATAAATTCCTAGAAAAACACAACCTTCCTAGACTGAGTCAAGAAGAAGCAGAAAGCCTAAACAGACCAATTAGTAGGAAAACCTCCCCAAAAATAAAAGTCCAGGACCAGACGGTTATATTAGTGAATTGTATCATACATTCAAAGAAGACTTGGTTTCTATTCTACTCAAAGTCTTCCAAAAAATTGAAGAAGCAATACTTCCAAACACATTTTATGAGGCCAACATAACCCTTATACTGAAACCGGGCATGGACAGCACAAAAAAAGAAAACTACAGACCAATATCTCTAATGAATACAGATGCTAAAATACTAAATAAAATACTAGCAAATCAAATACAACAACATATTAAAAAATAATACATCATGATCAAGTGGGATTCATCCCAGAAGCTCAAGGATGGTTCAACATACGTAAAATGGTAAAGTAATACACCATATCAACAAAACAAAGAACAAAAAACCACATGATCTTATCAATAGATGGCAGAAAAGGCATTTAAAAAAATACAACACAATTTTATGTTTAAGACTCTCAACAAAATGGGTATAGAAGGAAAAAAATCTCAACATGATAAAGGCCATATATGATAAACCATCCGCTAACATCATATTAAATGTCACAAAACTGAAGGCTTTCCCCCTTAAATCAGGAACAAGACAGGGTTGTCCACTCTCTCCACTCTTATTTAATGTGGTGCTAGAGGTTCTAGCCTGAGCAATCAGACAAAACAAAGAAACAAAGGGCATCCATATCAGAAAAGAAGAAGTAAAGATATCACTTTTTGCAGACAACATGATTCTATACATCGAAAATCCCAAAGAATCCACAAAAAAAAAAACCTACTAGAAACAATAAGCCAATACAGTAAGGTCGCAGGATACAAAATTCACATACAAAAGTCAATAGCCTTTCTATATGCCAACAATGAAACATTTGAGAACGAACTCAGAAAAATAATCCCCTTCACGATTGCAACAACAACAACAAAAAATATCTAGGAATAAACATAACAAAGAATTTAAAGGACCTATATAATGAAAACTACAAAGCATTGTTAAGGGAAATCAAAAAAGATACAATGAGATGAAAGAATATTCCTTGTTCTTGGATAGAAAGAATAAATATAATCAAGATGGCCATATTACCCAAAGCAATATACAAATTTAATGCAATTCCCATCAAAATTTCAATGACATTTTTTAAAGAAATGGAACAAAAAATCATCAGATTTATATGGAACTATAAAAAACCCCGAAGAGCCAAAGCAATCCTAAAGAAAAAGAATGAAGCTGGGGGCATTACAATACCTGACTTCAAACTATATTATAGAGCCATGACAATCAAAATAGCATGATATTGGCAGAAAAATATACATTCAGACCAATGGAACAGGACAGAAAGTCCAGAAATAAAGCCACATATATATGGTCAAATAATTTTTGATAAAGGGGCCAACAACACACAATAGAGAAAAAAAAGCCTCTTCAACAAATGGTGCTGGGAAAACTGGAAAGCTACATGCAAAAGAATGAAAGTTGACTACAATTTGTCCCCTTGCACTAAAATTAATTCAAAATGGATCAAAGACCTAAATATAAGACCTGAAACAAGAAAGTACATAGAAGAAGACATAAGTTCTAAACTCATGGACCTTGGTTTTAAAGAGCATTTTATGAATTTGACTTCAAAGGCAAGGGAAGTGAAGGCAAAGATAAATGAATTGGACTACATCAGACTAATTAGTTTTTGCTCAGCAAGAGAAACTGACAACAAAATAAACAGACAGTCAACTAAATGGGAAATTATATTTTCAAACAACAGCTCAGATTAGGGCCTAATATCCAAAATATACAAAGAACTCATAAAACTCAACAACAAACAAACAAACAATCCAATAAAAAACTGGGAAGAGGACATGAACAGACACTTCTCCCAGGAAGAAATACAAATGGCCAACAGATATATGAAAAAATGCTCATCTTCATTAGTTATTAGAGAAATGCAAATCAAAACTGCAATGAGATACCACCTCACACCTGTTAGATTAGCTATTTTCAACACTACAGGCAATAGCAAATGTTGGAGAGGCTGCGGAGAAAAGGGAATCCTCATTCACTGTTGGTGGGAATGTAAAGTAGTACAACCATTATGGAAGAAAGTATGGTGGTTCCTCAAAAAACTGAAAATAGAACTACCTTATGACCCAGCAATCCCTCTACTGGATATATACCCCATAAACTCAGAAACATTGATACGTAAAGACACATGCAGCCCCATGTTCATCGCAGCATTGTTCACAGTGGCCAAGACATGGGAACAACCAAAAAGCCCTTCAATAGAAGACTGAATAAAGAAGATGTGGCACATATACACTATGGAATACTACTCAGCCATAAGAAATGATGACATTGGATCATTTACAACAAAATGGTGGTATCTTGATAACATTATATGGAGTGACATAAGTAAATCAGAAAAAAACAAGAACTGCATTATTTCATATGTAGGTGGGACATAAAAACGAAACTAAGAGACATGGACAAGAATGTGGTGGTTACGGTGGGGGGGGTGAGGAGGGTGAGGGAAAGGGGGAGGGGGAGGGGCACAAAGAAAACTAGATAGAAGGTGACGGAGGACAATCTGACTTTGGGTGATGGGTATGCAACATAATTGATTGACAAGATAATGTGGACACGTTTTCTTTGAACATGTGTACCCTGATTTATTGATGTCACCCTAGTAAAATTAATAAAAATAATAATAATTAAAAAAGGAAGATAGAAAAAAAAAGATAATCGCAGATCAATTTCTTCCAAGTGTGAGCATGCCTATCACATCACATCTCCCTAGTAATGGAATATTTTTATTTTTAAATGTGTATATTGAAGATGGTCATATTAGTTTAGGCTTTATCACTGTTGTTTTCATTTTCATATCAGGAGTTGGCATTTTCCCATATGCATTTTTATTTTTTTATGTGTCTTCCTTTGTGAATTGGTCACTTCTTCCTTTGCCCATTGTTCTATTGTTTTCCCTTACAATCTTTATGATCATGTAGACTTTTCTGTGATGCAATGTCTGTTTAACTCTAGTTCATCAGGAGTGCATTTGGGGCCATGGTGTGAGATGAGAATTTATATTGATTCTTCCTCTTTATTTATTACCATTATTTATTTACCATTCTATTTTATATGTTTGTTTACTTATGTGCAGCCTGTTCTGACAGGATTGATTTTAGTTATTATTGTTTATTTATTCTTTCTCTTTATAATACATGTTGAATTTATGTGCATGTCATATGCCCTATGGTTAGGCCAAGGATTCTGTTCTAGGGAACTGTCCTCTCATTACAGTACTATTTCATCAATGTTTGTGTGTGGCCAGCTGACAACACTAGTCCTCCTTTAATGGCACAGACTCCTCCCCTGCCTCTTTAGAATTTGACATGTTCTTGCCTGAATTTACATTTAGATACATATTGAGACTATTTTGACAAGACATTCAACCATTGGATTTAGTTTAAAATTGCAATTGATTCTGAAAGCAGTCACATCTTCACGGGGTTTAGTTTCCTCTACATGGTTTCCTGTCCCACTTTAGTTTCACTTTGTGTCCTCCCCTTTCCTTAGAGAATGCACATCCAAACATAACATAATAGGACTTTTATCTACTGTAGATAATAAATTCTGGATCAGTTCCACTTAACTAAACAATTAGCTAATGAAAGTGTTGTCCAAGAAGTGTGGGCTATAACTAGAGGGCAGAGCTCTCTAAGCCATTTGTTTTATCTGATTAATAACCAATTAGGTTATGAGAGTCATGTGTTCTTTTTCAAGTTCCTTAGTTCCATCTTCAGGGTCAAATTCCAAATGTTTGGAGTAAGGACAATTGGAAGTCCCCAGAATAAGACCGAGGCAGGGGAGGTGCCTTGGGTGCAGCACTTAAGGAGGCCTGGCTCTCACACACCCTGCACATCTCACTCTCTTCATCCTGGTCCTGGCCCTGCCCCAGAGGACTGGCTGCCCTATGACAGGTAATGCTGGGCAAGCAGATGGGAGAGCAGGCCACCCCCATAACTCTGCCTCGGAGCCTGAGGAGTGGGAGTCACTGTCCCCAGCTGTGAGGAGCTCTTGGTCCTGCCTGACAGTTGGGCCCCACATTTGCTTATCCAGGTCACTTTGACATTTTGATAGTGAGATTTGCAAGCTAGAACAGTAGGAGAGCCTGACATTCATCCCAATGCTCATACAGGCTCCTTAAAGCCAACTGATTTCAATTTGAGAAACACATTGAACTACTTGAATGGCCAATGGAGTTATGACCATTGCACTCTTGCCTTTGCCACCCTTAACTGTACTCTGGAACAACACTGATTCAGAAGTACTAGCAAAGCTTGGAGTACAAGAACCAGTTAAAAAATCCAAGAAGAGCTGGAGATATGCAGAGGACAGAGATGTAATAAAGTGCATTATAAAACCTACATATGGGCCCTGGCTGGTAGCTCAGTGGATAGAACATTGGCCTGGCACATGGACATTCTGTGTTCAATTCCTTGTCAGGGCGCACAGGAGAAATGACTTTCTGCTTCTCGCCCCTCCCTCTCCTCTTTCTCTCTCTCTCTTCCCCTGTGGCAGCCAGTGGCTCAATTCAATACAGCATGGCCACAAGCACTGAGAATAGATCTATTGGAGCACATCAGCCTCAGGTGCTAAAAATAGCTTGGTACTCGAGCATTGTCCCTAGATGGGGTTGCCAGGTGGATATCAGTTGGGGTGTATGAAGGAGTTTGCCTCACTATCTCCCCTCCTTTCACCTAAAACAAAACAAAACCTTACATATATCAGGGTAGATAGATGCGAGGTAGATTCCATAGCCTTTGTGTGCTATTCAAATATATACAGAAAAAAGCTTTTGGTTTTATGCTCTTTATATTGATTGGCTGTTTCAATATCTTTATGTATATTTATCTCATCAGTTCTATGCCTTTTGAAATAAATACTAATCAGTAAATCATCAAAAGATGAAGAGAAGTTTTGGGTGAGGAAAAATTTATTTAACTGTCTTAATTGTAATACAGGGTGCATTCTCATTGGTTAGAAATGGCTCTAAATACATATCTAAGATTTAAAAATTCAGAATGAGAGATGAAAGAAAAAAGAAAAGACAGGTGGTGAAATGGGTGAAGGGGGTCAAAAGGTACAGACTTTCAGTTATAAAAAAAAATTCATGGGATATTACATGGGATATACATAGTATAGCATGATGACTATAGCTAGTTACTAACTCTGTTTTCTATATTTGGAAGTTGCTAAGAGAGTAAATCTTAAAAGGTCCCATCACAAGAAAAATATTCTGTAACCACGTACATATTGGGGTGATCATTTTGTAACTTGTACAAATATTAAATCATGTTATAGACTTGAAATCAATATAATATTGTATGTCAATTATACCTTAATTAAAAAAAAGATGTGGAGTGTCACAGACCAGCATGGCTCCAAATAACGGTGCGGAATTAAGGAAACACACTTTGTCAAAACAAAACCGATGGGACCAGGAGGACTCCTCAAACTGCCTGGCAGTATCTGAGTGCCTCACAGCCCCAGTTCCCTTTATTATATAGACATATGCAAATCAAGAACCCTGATACAAAGTTGCACATCAAAGGCTAAGACAGGAACTCTCCCAAGGCAAAAACAGGATACATTAGTGAAATCTACAAACATCTGAAACAAACAAAGAGTCAGAGGGAGGGCATGTATATTGCTTCCAGCAACCCAAGGAAGCAAGTGGAGTGGGTGCAAATACTCAGCATCAAAGCCAAATATGGAGATGGAGGGGGCAGAACTTAGCCTTTTGCTAAGCCTTGAATCTATAATGGTTTTTTGCCATTAACAGTCCAGAACATATCCCCCTTTTCTTTTTTATTTTTAATTTGTGTGCTGAGATTTGCACTCATCTGATTTTCTAACTTGGAGGCAGATGGAAAAAAATACAGAACAAACACAAAATTAGTATAACCAATGCTAACAGATACCCCAAAACAAGTATGCTAATACATCACAGTGATTAAAGCCTTTAAACAAACTCTTTAAGTTAATACAATAAGAATCTATAAAAGAGTAATATCCTTAAAGTGTTCACCGAGTCCAAGTTGGCACCAACACCATTCCAAATCTCTGCAAATGCAACCCAACCCTAGTTCAGTCCATCAAAAACTGTCACAGGAGCAGGAGTCCAGGAAAAGTCCACATTCAGGAAAAGTCCACATGGCACTGGAATTGCTGTCACACTTCCACACTCTGAAGCTAGTGTCAAAGTCCCAATGACCGCTGCTTCTAGCTGGTAATGACCCAGGTAGACTGGAAAAGCCATCTACAGCATGCATGAAGACGGAGCTTCCAATTTCTTTAAACTGGAAAGATGAACCCAGGGGTCCTATACTGGAGCTTTACAGCCATTGGGTGGTGAGGAGAACCTTGGGATACACTAAGCTGGGCGGCAGAGGTAAATTTGTAAGTTGGCAAAAAAGGAAAAAAGGAGCTCTGAATTAGGAGTAGGTACTAGCCTAAAATATGAGTGGGGCATTAAGGCAGGAGGAATAAAGGAAAGACTATATATTAAACAAAGCAGCAGAAAACAGGACTATCAATACCCACAACAGAGGGAAGAACTATCAATACCCATATTCGAGGGAAGAATAAAAAACCTGACTATTCAGGCAAGACATAGTTAGTGGCCCTTGTATAAATGAGATCAGTCTACCAGCTACTTGGAAGAAATACCCCAGGCTCGTCCACAGTGTCGTAGATGGGGCCGATGGCCCTGGGCAACTTTTAGCCTTCAGTGGCAAATCCCAGTATTCTGGGCAAGGTTAGGTCACAGGTGGCTGGAGCAGGGCTGGAAGAGACTGAACCCTCCCTTAGAGGAGTGAGGGGGAAGCCTACCTTCCAGTGTGTCCCTTCTTCCTCACAGCAAAGGCATGTAAGCCTGGCAGGCTTTGGCTCAAATGACCATCCTTTCCACTATTGAAGCAGGGCCCTGATGAAGATCCAGTTGGAGCATTGGAGCCTCTGAGGGCGTATGCCAAGAGCTAGTATTTTACCTGATCTCCTTTGGGCTTTTACTGCCTCTTGGTACCTTAAAAGCCATGCTCAGAAGATCTCACTGAGGGGCTTGAGAGTCCCTATCTGCCTATATATCTGGAGCTATTCGGAAAAGGGCAAAACAGTGTTATTAGCTGGAATCAAATAAAAATAAAAAAGGGGTAGTAGTTTGCAGGACAAAAAATTTGGCATCTCTTGTACATCAGCATTCAAAAGAAACTGAAGTAAAAAGCATGACAGGGTAGACCTGCAGGGGCTCCAGGACATGACCCCCCTTTTCTTTTTTCTTTTTATATTATTTACAATTGATCTTCAAGCAAATGTTAAGCACATTTACAATATTTTGACTTCAAAGATTGCAAGAAATTCTTGACTTTGTTAACTTTTAACAAAAATAGAGTAAATGCACCTTCAAGCAACATTCCCACACTTATCAAAACACCCCCTTAATATTAATTAACAGGCACCTTAAAGAGTACATATCAAAACTGAAAAAATCGCAGTGTGATCTTCATTATTCTCCTATAGTAAAAAAAATCTTTACACCTTTATTATGTAAATCTATGCTGCCCCAAGCCTTCCACTTGTGGCCTGGAGCAGCCTGGCCAAACCAGCAAGTCTTTTGGATCCAAAATGAGCATGCTTTACTTATTCCAAACAAAATTATATTTATGTAGGGAAGTGAAATTATTTTTATTTTGTTTTCAATACTAGAGCTGGCATTTCCAAAATTATTATTACTATTACTTTTCATGTAAGGACTTAATTCAGGCCTTATAAACAAAGACACTTAGACATTGAACAAAAGATTTCACATTCAATCACACAAAACAAGAGAGAAACCCAGGGTTTTAGAGATTAATCTATGGCCTACTTGATCTTAAGTAGGGCTACCTTAATAGGAACGTAATAAGGATATATACTAAACAGAGATCTCTCTCAAAAAATCTCAAGATGGTTGTATGAGATTTCTGTTCAGCAACACCCAAATCAGGCCCTCCTTTCGCCCTCTTTTCAAGTAATGGAGCAGAAAGGAAATAAAATGATCTGAAACATTAAAAAAATTAGATAATAATAATTGAGAAAGGGAAGAGAGCATAGTAAAATAAGCCTCATACAATTGCTCTTGTGAAGTGAGTCTCTCATCTAGAATCATGGTGTCTCACCAGTCATTCAGGGATCCACCGAGGAGCTTCAGCAGACCTAGGAAACACACACACATATCCTCGGCCCCATAAGAGAACAGGGTCTGGCCCTTGCCAGATTCCTGTGAGCGGGTCCCTCCATCGCACTTCAGGAAGGCTTTCCTTGCGGGGTTCCAGAGTCTCTCTGCTGCTGAATGACCCTGTACATCAGTATTCAAAAAATTTAGAGTAAAAAGAGCATGACAAAGAAGATTTGCAGGAGTTTCCTAATACTTAAGTTGCTATTTGGCTTCTAACTCTGAAGACACCTCACAATGCACTAACCAAATCAGTAAGTCTTAAGGATCTACATTCTATTCTACTTAAATTTAAATGAGCGCTCCTTATAAGTTCTAAAAACATTTTATTTTTTCTAAATATTAGAGCCAATATTTCCAACCTTTGCATGCAAAAACAAACTTAATTCAGGCCTTAAAAACAGACACATTTTGACAACATTAAACAAAGTCTAAACAGAAACAAGAATTAGATGAACCAGACAAACTAGAGAGAAACTCAAGATTTCAGAGCACATCCAGATTAGAAAGATGCCTGCCTAATATTTGTCATGGCATTTTCTAACAGAGAGACTGAAGGATGTGACTAAACAAAATCTCCCTGAGAAAATTTGCTCTCGGCAGCTGCTGGGATATTTTCCATAGTCAGATCCAACACAGGTCTCCTGCCTCAACCTCCAGGCAAAGAACAAGAAAGAAATAAAATGATAGTTCAGAAGATCGTAGTTAAAACATTAAAGAAAATCAGATCATGACAGGAAAAGCTGTAACTTTCCTAATTCCTGAATCTCCTATCCATTCTCAAATTCTATAGTTGCTATAACCGGTGGCTCAGGTTGACTATGCTGAGATTTTTCTTCTACCTCAACAGCCCCTTTATGAAAGTCCAACTTCCACAGCAAATAATCACCACCGGAGAGACAAGCACAAGCAATCACCTTCCAGTCATTTGGGGGAAGAGCCTTTGTACTAATAATATCTGGTAAACCAAGTGAAAAGGGGGCAGTAGGCCCATACTGAACACAAGCAAGTTTAAGCTCTTTCAGAGTTCTAAAAGGTACAGGTTTATGTTCTCGCACTAGTCTCTCTGTATCATCCTGTATTTCTACAACAGGAAAACGGGTAAAGCCATCATTTATTGTTTCCCCTACATTTCGAGCCTGGTCTATAGATTGTTGGAGGGGAGATTTCCCATATTTTGAGCTATAGACTATGGAATCAGCCCAATAAGGGAATGGAGGAGCAGAGGGTTGAATGTAGGAAGGAGCTGAGGGCAGTGGAGGCCCCACAGCTAAGGCAGCCATAGCCACGGATTTTTCATCCCCCCCTGTCATCCTCAGACTCCAAGTTATCCTTGTTTTCACATCCCTCTGTTTCCAGCTCACCCTGATACTCTTCAGACAACAATTTGTCTTCATACGGAAACATTCCTACATAAAGGTCCCTTATTTTTTACCTATCTGTCCCATATCCTTTTACTCTCAACTACACTTTCCCAAAAAACTTTCTTTACTCACTGTGCGCACTTCACTTTGGGGAGGTCCATCACCTCCCTTCAGTTTTAGTTTCCTCATACTCATACTCAAGTTGTCTGTTTGGGCGCCACTTGCTGCGGACCAGCGCAGCTCCTAATAACGGTGCAGAATTGAGGAAACACACTTTGTCAGAACAAAACCGATGGGACCAGGAGAACTCTTCAAACTGCCTGGCAGTATCTGAGTGCCTCACAGCCCCAGTTTGCTTTATTAATAGACCTATGCAAATCAAGGACCCTGATACAAAGTTGCACATCAAAGGCTAAGACAGGAACTCTCCCAAGGAAAAAACAGGATACATTAGTGAAATTTACAAACATCTGAAACAAACAAAGAGTCAGAGGAAGGGCATGTATATTGCTTCCTGCAACCCAAGGAAGCAAGTGCAGTGGGTGCAAATACTCAGCATCAAAGCCAAATATGGAGATGGAGGGGGGAGAACTTAGCCCCCTGCCAAGCCTCAAATCTATAATGGCTTTTTGCCATTAATGGTCCACAACAGTGGAGCTAATGAGATGGAAGGGGACATCATAGAGCAGAAGGGTGACAGAAGGAGCAAGAGGCACATAAAGTAGGAGCAGAGCCATGAGTGGGACAGAGATGCCAGGCACAGAGAGGGCTGAGTCACTTAATGTGGGACAAGTGGCCCACCACCATCCCACACTCATTCTCACAGTAATTCTCAAAATGATCACATAGTGTAATACTTTATGTTTCTAATAATGATCCTATGAAATTAAAAAGTTGAGACACACATATCACTCCTCTTTTGAAGAAACTATAGTACTCTTTCATTATAATGCCATTTGTCTCTGAAATAATATGCTATACAGGTAAATAAGTAAATAATATGCCAACCCATACAGGAGACAGTATCCTATACTTTCCCAAATGCTGAGTGCTTTTGCCACATGACAATAACAGCTGCATTCTCTGATAGTCAGTATTAACTCACACCTGCAAGTGCTCTCAGCCTAGAGTTCTCCACTGCCCCATTCTGAGCTAATATCCAGCACTTACTCCACTGTGGCCTTGTCTTCTGCCATTTAGTCCTAGAAAACTATTTTGACCTAGCGTGGTAGACAAAGTACATAAAGTGCTACTGGTAGACCTCCTACCAAATGTATACACCCCCCCACACACACACACACACTTACACACACATATTTATAGATATACACATAACTGTATATTCAAGCTTTTTGGCACCTTAAGTTGGCTTCAAGGAAAATATGTGAGGAGGAAGTTCAGTTCAGTTCAGCAAGCAACTTGCTATTTTGAGGGGCATCATAAGTATTACCGGAGCCTTGGAAGTCTGACCAACAACTGCCTGCGCAGCACCTGGAAAGACACATGCCCATACACCAGGCATGACTGAGGGAACCAGAGGGAGCTAAGAGGCCCTCTTCCCAGAAACCTTGTTATGTGTGAAGAGCTGATCCAGGTAGCTCTCCCTGCTCCAAAAGCCATGTGTTCTCTTCCTTGTGTTTTGTGTACTAAGAAAGAGCCTGAGCCTGAAATCTGGGAAGCCAACAATAAACAGTATTTTTTGAATAATTCTCATCAAAAATGTTAAAACAGTGTAGACATTTAAATACTTAAACTTCAGTATCTAGAGCTCTCACTAATCAGTCTAGAATTCTCATTTTCTAACTATTGCACATGAAAGAGATGACATTTTATCATTGGCATTACCTTCATGCAAGACCTGTTACTATTATTTTAACAGGGGTTGTTTTTGTTTGATCAGGATACACTTGACACATAACATTGTGAAATTTTAAGGTGTACATGATGATTTGACACATTTATGTATTGCAATATAATTACCACCATACTATTAGCTAACACCTCTATCTCATCACATAATTACCACTTATTTTTTGTGATGAGAACACTTAAGATCTAGTCTCTAAGCCAGTGTTTCCCAACCTTTTTTGTGCCATGCCCCACCTTAACCTTTCTAAAATTTTTATGTCCCCCCCATGTAACATACATAATTTTTAACATTAAAAAATTGATTTGTTCACTTAATAAACATAAGTGATAGGTTCTAGGAAGAAATCACTATGAAATTGTTAACAAAACACAGTAAGTAAAATTTCAAAACATATAATGAAAAACAGAAATTTAAATTCTAAATATTTTTAATACAGATTTTTCTATATTAATTTATTATTTTAATTTAGTGTGATCCTTGCACTTGATGCTTGCTGCACAGAGATTTTATATTAGGTTCCAATTTGGTTAGCTTTAGTCTCAAGTCTCCACATTGTGTTATATCCAGCCGATTTCTTTTTTTACCAGTAAATCATTTACAGCACTAAATCCACATTCAGCTAAAAATGAAGATGGAAATGGTAGCAATAGTTTTCTTGCACATTTGGTTGAATTTGGGTATTTGATTTCTGTTTCCTCACAAAGCCATGCCATCGCTCCTTTGATATTAAATAAAGCTTTAACTGACTCATCATTTTGCAATTCTGCAAGTTCTTCTTGATACTGCATATTTGATATATCAGACAAATCCACTAACATTGGCTGCATCATTCATGTTGGGAAATCAATTTGTTTTAAATCAGAAAATCTTTCTTTTAAATCAGCCGATAGAATATTCAAATGATTGACAATAACAAGTAAAGTGGTATCAGTTACTTCACATTTTTGGAGCCAATGAAACTGTTTAAAGTTTTTGTTGTTAATATGTTTCTGACATAACTCAATATTGGTAATGAAACCAAATATCTTTTCTTTTGCATCGACAAGAGTTTTATTTGTTCCTTGAAGTTGCTTATTTAATATATTTAGTCTTTCAAAGATATCGGCTAAATAACTCACAAATGCTTTACCATCTATTGTTAACAGATACTTCATTTCAGGTTTTTCACTTAAAAAATCACTGAGAGTATCAAACTGTTCCATAAATCTTTTCAAACAGTTTCCTTTAGATAGCCATCTGACTTCAGTATGAAGTAAAACTCTCACATGGTCTTCATTTTGTTCTTCACAAAATAGCTTGAAAAGACGCTCACATTTGGCACTAGCTTTAATAGCATTAACACACTTTATTACTGTATGTAATACTTCATTCAGAACAGGCGAGATGTTTTTAGCTACCAAGTTTTCCCTATGAATAACACAATGCACAAGAATCATTTCTGGATTCACATCTTTCATCAATTTTAAGCAGCCATTTTTCTTGCCCATCATATTGGGAGCACCATCTGCAGCACAAGATGTTATATTTTTCATTGGTGTATCATTGACATCTAAGTAGTTTTTTAGCTTATTATATATATCTTTGGAGGTAGTGGTGCTTTCTAATCTTTTACAGAACATTTCTTCAGCAAAATGTCCTTTATCAATATATCTTACGTAAGTTATCAATACTACCTCACTGTCTCTCAAAGTTGATTCATCCATTTGCAAGGAGAATTTTCTTGTTTTCAGCTTTTCAATAAGTTGTTTTTCAATATCCTCACTCATTTTGTCTATTCTTCTGCTAACAGTATTGTCACTGAGTGGCATAGCTTTTACATCTTTGTCATCTTTTTCAAGAACCATTTTAAGAAATGCTGATATTGACGGTTTTATTAAATTCTCTCCTATAGTCGACCTGGAAATGCTGAGGTCGCCGGTTCAAAACCCTGGGCTTCCCTGGTCAAGGCACATATGGGAGTTGATGCTTCCAGCTCCTCCCCACCTTCTCTCTCTCATCTCTCTCTCCCTCTCTGTCTCTCTCTCTTCCTTTCTCTCTCCTCTCTAAAAATGAATAAATAAAATAAAATAATAAAAAATTTTTTTTTAAAAATCTCTCCTATAGTGTGATTTTCTCCAATTTTAGCGATGAATAAAGAAATTTGATAACTAGCCTCAAGAACACGATTATTAGTTGAAGTATGAGCAGTAAATAGAGACTTTAATGTTGTTCTTTTTTCAAAATTTTTCTTTAAAGTTTTAAAGTAACTCAAATCTGAATTAATATGAGCACTATGTTTCACCTTCAAATGTGCCTCAAGACGACCTCGTTTCATTGATTTGTTGGTCAAGCATTGCTGGCATAAAAGACAAAAAGGAATCCGCTCATCGTGAACAGCGGGTATGAACCCAAATTTTAAATATTCCTCCGAATATTGACGAGTTTTTTTCTTGCTTGCACCACTCATTTTACTATAAGAAATAAAAATAAGATCAATTAAAAACTAATATTAAAATATGTGTTAAAATATATTCAGTGTGACATAGAGTAACCGTATACTAAAAATTCATATTTATTTAAATGTATATAACACATTTACTACACTACCACCGCAAATCAAAAGGTATCTATGTTTTTTCCACTTGACAAAATTTTCTGGAAAGTTATGCTTCTAAAATTAAAATTGTCGTGCATGCACTATTATAGCCCCAATAATATTTATAAAATATTAGTGCTTTCTAGCCCCGATGCAAGAAGTACTTAATAAAGAGTTTAATATTGATAAAAATAAAATCAAATACTTACCAATTATATCTATACAATATATATATGTATATTTATTAAATCAGCAAGCTTTTACAACAATTTTGACTGACACTTATTTCAAATTAACACCAACTGAATGATATGAAACACTACAGAAGTTGCAATGGGCCAATTAGGTGAGAATAACTGCGTTGTTTAGCGAGTTTATAAAACGTCCGGGGTTCCCCGTGACAGACGGCATGCTCCGCGGTGAACCCAGGACAAAGTTTACTTGACGACGCCAATCACCCAGTTGATATTTTGGTCTCGTCAAACGAAATTATACTTAATAATTATTTACCGCAATTATTTAAGAATTGCATTTTTTGTTAAATTTGGCACCGATATCTAGCATTGCATTTAAATGGCCCGGGGCGAAACAGTTAAAGTCATATCGAGTCCATTTTCAAATTGCCCCCCTTAACTATCGAATTACCCCCCTGTGGGGTATGGGCCCCACGTTGGGAAACACCGCTCTAAGCAATTTTGAAGTGTGTAATGAAGCACTATTGATTATAATCACTGTGCTGTGCATGAGATCTCCAGAATTTTTTGATCTTCTTATTGTAAGTTCAAGACCCACTCATAATGTTGGTAGACACCACTGCAAATGGAACTGATTTGTGAAGATGAATGGAACATGGTGGGAAGCAGAAAAAACAGAAGGAGCCAGAGCTGTCCTTAAGTTTTGTCCTTCTACCACCCAATAAACAAATCAAAATAAGGATATCATTCAAGTACTGCAGAAATTAAGCTAAATTGATGTGATCCTAACACTAGTGACCTTATTTGGTGTCCCTACAAACAATATGAAGAACTTGTTTAAAAGACATTCTGTGTTCTACCTCCAGAGAGTTTAATTTAGTACGCTTGTTTAACAAATACCTCAGGAGATTCTGTTCCAAGAATGATAGCATCGTAGAGGACAAAGCAGTGCCAATCTAGGACAAGTGCCGAACAAGGGCTCATACCCAGGCTCCAATCAGCTAATTCATTGAGTAGCAGGTGTGTTCTTCCTATTTGTGGTAAATTAACAGGTGTATGTTTTGTATTTCATTGTTAACTTAAGCTTTTTAAAATTACATAACATTAGCTAGAGGTTACTGAATCTGTTTTGAGCCAAATTATGGGATAGGCATACAACAACAATCTTCCAATTAGTCACTTTTATCACCATTATTAAGAGGAGGAAACTGAAGCTTATACAGGTAAGAAATTTGCCTAAGATCACACAGCTGGTAAGTATTGGAGCCTGTTTCAACACCTGACTCTGTCCAATTCCAAGGCTTCGATGATTCTCAGACAACCATATGATGCTTCACTTTGAATTTTTCAGTAAGAACCTATATTCAGTGATTTTGCATATTCTCTACAGTTAATTAATTGACTCCAGAGAGTGGTAAGTTTTATAATACATTGACTGCCGTCTGCTCTAAGACACTGTTAAGATTTAATAAGAAGGAACATCAATTTAATAACATCTTGCAGGGGCATAAAACTCTATAGTAAACCCATATATTGAGTGTGAGATGACTCAGAATTTTGGAATTGTGAAAAAGGAAAATAAAAGCAAAACAAACAAAACACCTAAATAAAAATGTGGGAAGAGATCTTAGAATCAATGAGAAAAAATCCAGAGTGTAACATAAGGCTGGTCTGGCTACATAGCCACTGAATTACAGTGCCACCTACTGCGAGAAAGTGTCAATTGCATTAACCCTCAATACAAGGGCTTCCTCAGGACATAGTCTAAGGTTAATAACCTCATTATTACCTGCAAGTGTCTAACAGAGTGAGTACCAGTATCAGATATGACTATCTGGAAATAGAATAAAGATGAAAATAAAAATAAAAGAAAAACTAAGAAAAATGAGAGAGGAAAAAAGGCAAAATAGGGAGGTGGGGTCATACCATCCATAATTGTGGCATTACTATGTGCCAGGTATTTTGCATATTTTTATCTGCAATGTATTTCATTACTTTGTCTTATATTGGCTTGCCTTTTTTTCTCTTTTTAGAGAATATTTTGTTTTTATTAATGATTTCAATATTATTTATTTAAATAATATAATGTGATATTATTTAAAATCATACCTATGCTCTCTGATTTTAAATAATAGAATTTCAGAGCTGGAGGGAGACTCAGAAGAACCTGGCTCTCCTGCCTTCTTTTACAAAGAGGCCCAGAGAGAAAGGAGAATTGCCTACAGTTGGTAACTAGGTTTCCACATTCTCTATTCGATGCACTTTCTCCATGCCTACCTCTATCACTCTCATTTTTTTGACACTACAGCACATTTTTCTTCAGCCATGGTTCTAGACTCCTGGAGAAGAAGTATTGAAAGGAAACAGGAACTTCCTAATAGAAACTGCCCTAATTGTCCCAAGGCAATGTAGAAGGAAATAGCAGAAACTAAATTTTTTTCATCCCACTTCACTTCTCAGCATCACCTCCCCCCTCCTGGCCCCCACAACCCCGGTCCCCACCACCCCAGTAGCCTTCAGGTTCCCCATGATTTTTTTTAAATAATTTTATTATTTAATGGGGCGACATCAATACATCAGGATACATATATTCAAAGATAACAACTCCAGGTTATCTTGTCGTTCACTTATGTTGCATAATCATCAACCAAAGTCAGATTGTACTCTGTCAACTTCTATCTAGTTTTCTTTCTGCCCCTCCCCTCCCCCTTTCCCTCTACCTTTCCCCCTCCCCCAATAACCACCACACTCTTATCAATGTCTCTTAGTTTCACTTTTATGTCCCACCTATGTATGGAATAATGCAGTTCCTGGGTTTTTTTGATTTACTTATTTCACTTTGTATAATGTTATCAATATCCCACCATTTTGCTGTAAATGATCTGATGTCATCATTTCTTATGGCTGAGTAGTATTCCATAGTGTATATGTGCCACATCTTCTTTGTCCAGTCATCTATTGATGGGCTTTTTGGTTGTTTCCATGTCCTGGCCACTATGAACAATGCTGCAATGAACATGGGGCTGCATGTGTCTTTGTGTATCAATGTTTCTGAGTTTTTGGGGTAAATACACAGTAGAGGGATTACTGGGTCATAAGGTAGTTCTATTTTCAGTTTTTTGAGGAACCACCATAATTTCTTCCATAATGGTTGTACTACTTTACATTCCCACCAACAGTGGATGAGGGTTCCTTTTTCTCCACAGCCTCTCCAACATTTGCTATTACTTGTCTTGTTAATAATAACTAATCTAACAGGTGTGAGGTGGTATCTCATTGCAGTTTTGATTTGCATTTCTCTAATAACTAAAGAAGATGAGCATCTTTTCATATATCTGTTGGCCATTTGTATTTCTTCCTGGGAGAAGTGTCTGTTCATGTCCTCTTCCCATTTTTTTATTGGATTGTTTGTTTGTTTGTTGTTGAGTTTTATGAGTTCTATGTATACTTTGGATATTAGGCCCTTCTCTGAGCTGTTGTTTGAAAAGATCATTTCCCATTTAGTTGGCTGTCTGTTTATTTTGTTATCAGTTTCTCTTGCTGAGCAAAAACTTCTTAGTCTGATGTAGTCCCATTCATTAATTTTTGCCTTCACTTCTCTTGCCATTGGAGTCAAATTCATAAAATGCTGTTTAAAACCCAGGTCCATGAGTTGAGTACCTATGTCTTCTTCTATGTACTTAATTGTTTCAGGTCTTATGTTTAGATCTTTGATCTATTTTGAGTTAATTTTAGTACAGGGGGACAAACTGTAGTCCAGTTTCATTCTTTTGCATGTGGCTTTCCAGTTTTCCCAGCACCATTTACTGAAGAGGCTTTCTTTTCTCCATTGTGTGTTGTTGGCCCCTTTATCAAAAATTATTTGACTATATATATGTGGTTTTATTTCTGGACTTTCTATCCTGTTCCATTGGTCTGAGTGTCTATTTTTCTGCCAATACCATGCTCTTTTGATTCTCGTGGCCCTTTAATATAATTTGAAGTCAGGTATTGTAATGCCAACAACTTCCTTCTTTTTCCTTAGGATTGCTTTGGCTATTCGGGGTTTTTTATAGATTCATATAAATGATGATTTTTTGCTCTATTTCTTTAAAAAATGTCATTGGAATTTTGAAGGGAATTGCATTAAATTTGGATATTGCTTTGGGTAATATGGCCATCTTGATTATATTTATTCTTCCTAGCCAAGAACAAGGTATATACTTCCATCTCATTATATCTTTTTCGATTTCCCTTAACAATGGTTTATAGTTTTCATTATATAAGTCCTTTACTTTCTTTGTTATGTTTATTCCTAAGTATTTTATTTTTTTTGTTGAAATCGTGAAGGGAATTATTCTTTTGAGTTCATTCTCAATAGTTTCACTGTTGGCATATAGAAAGGTTATTGACTTCTGTATGTGAATTTTGTATCCTGCGACCTTACTGTATTGGCTTATTGTTTCTAGTAGTCTTTTTGTGGATTCTTTGGGGTTTTCGATGTATAGGATCACATCATCTGCAAAAAGTGATACCTTTACTTCTTCTTTTCCAATATGGATGCCTTTTATTTCTTTCTCTTGTCTGATTGCTCTGGCTAAAACCTCTAGTACCACATTAAATAAGAGTGGAGATAGTGGACAACCCTGTCTTGTTTCTAATTTAAGGGTGAAAGCCTTCAGTTTAGTGCCATTTAATATGTTAGCTGATGGTTTATCATATATGGCCTTTATCATGTTGAGATATTTTCCTTCTATACCCATTTTGTTGAGAGTGTTAAACATAAAATTGTGTTGTAGTTTATCGAAAGCCTTTTCTGCGTCTATTGATAAGATCATGTGGTTTTTGTTCTTTGTTTCATTGATATGGTGTATTACGTTAACCGTTTAACGTATGTTGAACCATCCTTGAGCTTCTGGGATGAATCCCACTTGATCATGATGTATTATTTTTTTAATATGTTGTTGTATTCGATTTGCTAATATTTTGTTTAGTATTTTAGCATCTGTATTCATTAGAGATATTGGTCTGTAGTGTTCTTTTTTTGTGCCATCCTTGCCTGGTTTTGGTATGAGGGTTATGTTGGCCTCATAAAATGTGTTTGGAAGTATTGCTTCTTCTTCAATTTTTTGGAAGACTTTGAGTAGAATAGGAACCAAGTCTTCTTTGAATGTTTGATAAAATTCACTGGTATAGCCGTGAGGGCCTGGACTGTTATTTTTGGGGAGGTTTTTAATGGTTTTTTCTATTTCTTCTCTACTGATAGGTCTGTTTAGGCTTTCTGCTTCTTCTTGACTCAGTCTAGGAAGGTTGTATTGTTCTAGGAATTTATCCAGTTCTTTTAGGTTGTTCAATTTAGTGGCATAAAGTTTTTCATAGTATTCTAAAATAATTCTTTGTATATCTACTGTGTCCGTGGTGATTTCTCCTCTTTCATTTTGGATTTTGTTTATATGAGTTCTTTCTCTTTTTTCCTTGGTAAGTCTTGCCAAGTATTTGTCAATTTTGTTGATCTTTTCAAAGAGCCAGCTCCTTGTTCTATTAATTTTTTCTATAGTTTTTTTGTTCTCTATTTCATTTATTTCTGCTCTGAATTTTATTATCTCCTTTCTTCGGCTGGTTTTGGGTTGTCTTTGTTCTTCATTTTCTAGAACCTTAAGGTATGAAGTTAAGTGGTTCACTTGGGCTCTCTCTTGTTTGTTCATATATGCCTGAAGTGATATGAACTTCCCTCTTATCACTGCTTTTGCTGCATCCCATAGATTCTGATATATCGTATTGTCATTTTCATTTGTCTGTATATGTCTTTTGATCTCTGCACTTATTACTTCTTTGACCCATTCATTTTTTAAAAGTATGTTGTTTAGTTTCCACATTTTTGTGGGATTTTTTTCCTCTTTTTTGCAGTTGAATTCTAGTTTCAAGGCTTTATGATCAGAAAATATGCTTCGTACAACTTCAGTTATTCTGAATTTGCTGATGTTGTTTTTGTGGCCCAACATATTGTCAATTCTTGAGAATGATCCATGTACACTGGAGAAAAATGTATACTCAGTCACTTTGGGATGAAATGTCTTGTAGATGTCTATCATATCCAGGTGCTCTAGTGTTTTGTTTAAGGCCACTATGTCTTTGTTGATTCTCTGTTTGGATGACCGATCTAGAGCCATCAGTTGTGTATTGAGGTCTCCAGGTATGATTGTATTTTTGTCAGTTTTTGTTTTAAGGTCAATAAGTAGCTGTCTTATATATTTTGGTGCTCCTTGGTTTGGTGCATATATATTAAGAATTGTTATGTCTTCTTGATTCAGTGTCCCCTTAATCATTATGAAATGACCATTTTTGTCTCTGAGTATTTTTGCTGTCTTGTAGTCAGCATTATCAGATATGAGTATTGCTATGCCTGCTTTTTTTTGACATTATTTGCTTGGAGTATTGTTTTCCAGCCTTTTACTTTGAATTTGTTTTTATCCTTGTTACTTAGATGAGTTTCCTGTAGGCAGCATACAGTTGGATTTTCTTTTTTAATCCATTATGCTACTCTGTGCCTTTTTATTGGTGAGTTTAATCCGTTTACATTTAGTATAATTATTGACACTTGTGAGCTTTCTATTGCCATTTTATATATTGCTTTCTGTTAGTTTTGTATCTTGTTTGATCCTTCTCTTTCATTTTTCTATCTTTTATTTTTATTTGGTTGTATTCCATACATCTTTCCTCTGTTGCTACCTTTTTTATCTCATGTGGTTTTTTCAATGATGGTTACCTTTAAGTAATGAAAAGGGTTCCTACCCTGTTCATTGTAGTGCACTATTTTGTGAGTACCTTTGCACTCCATCATCCTTTGCTACTGTTAATCTCCATCCTCTCCCCCTCCTTTTTTTGTTGTTACAGTTTAAATTTGGTTTTATTGTGTTCTTCTTGGAGCTTTTACTTGTGGCTTTTTTTTTTTTTCTTTGTATCCTATTGGAGAAGCCCCTTTAGTAATTCCTGGAGTGGGGGTTTTCTGATGATAAATTCCCTCATCTTTTCTGTATCTGTGAATGTTTTTATTTCTCCTTCATATTTAAAAGATAGCTTTGATGGTTATAGTATTCTCGGCTGAAAGTTCCTCTCTTTCAGGACTTTAAATATTGGGGTCCACTCTCTTCTAGCTTGTAGAATTTCTGCTGAAAAATCTGATGATAATCTAATGGGCCTTCCTTTATATGTTGTATTCTTCTTTCCCCTTGCTGCCTTGAGAATTTTTTCTTTGCTGTTGTTTTGTGCTAATTTCATTATGATGTGCCTTGGAGTAGGTTAGTTGGGGTTAAGAAAACTCGGAGTTCTGTTTGCTTCTTGAATTTGAGGCTTTAGTTCTTTCCACAGGCTTGGGAAGTTCTCATCTATTATTTGTTTGAGTATGTTGTCCATTCCATTTTCTCTCTCTTCTCCCTCTGATATACCTATTATTCTTATGTTATTCTTTTTGATGGAGTCAGATAATTCTTGTAGGGATATCTCATTTTATTTAATTTTTGAGTCTCTTTCTTCTTCTCTCTGTTGTGCCTCAAGTTGCTTGTCTTCTATCTCACTAATCCTCTCTTCTATCTGACCTGTTCTATTAGCTAAGCTTGTTACCTCGTTTTTCAGCTTGTTAATTGAGCTTTTCATCTCTGTTTCATTTGTTTTTATATTTTCAATTTCCTTGGAAATATTTTCTTTGTGTTCATTGAGTTGTTTTCTGAGCTCCCTAAATTGCCTTTCTGTGTTTTCTTGTATATCTCAGAGGATTTTTAGAATTCCTATCTTCAATTCTCTGTCATTTAGTTCCAAGGTTTCCAGTATATTAAATTTTTTCTCCATAGATTTTTCCTCATCTAGCTGTGTTACCTCTCTTTCTTTTGTATCCATGATATTCGATTTTCTCTTCCTTAGTGGCATCTGAGGGTGGTTTTGTTGATAGTATTAATGAGATTTAATAAAGAATAAAAAGTTAAAAAAATAAAATATCAGAAAAAGTTTTTTTAAAAAAATTAATAATGAAATAAAGAAAAATAAAATAAAATTAAAATTTTTTAAAAAGGAAATTATTCCCCCCCTCCTTTTTTCCTCTCCTCTCTACTCTTTCTTGAGAAAATCTTGTGGTGAACTGTAAATTATATTGTATTAAATGGAACAAACAATGCCTGTAATGGAGGGCCTGAATTGGGAAAAGTAATAAAGGGGCAAAAAAAAAAAAAAAAAGAAAGAAAAGAAAAAAAGGAAATATGGTACCATAAAAAGCAAATAAGGAAAAATTTTGGGTCAAGAATAAAATGATTTGCTTTTAGGTGTTGGTTGACTAAGAGTTATGATGAGAGGAATAAGAGGGAAACAGAAAAATGGGGGGACAAATTAAAAATTACTATTGTATTTAGTGGAATAAGAACTAGATAAAATGGAGAGCCAGGGATGGGAGCACTGCTAGTGAGTTTAAAAGGTGATGTAAAAACCCCCCAAAATCCACAAACATACGTTTGAGTCCCAGATAAGATAATTTGTTCATTATTGAGGTTTTAATGAGAGGAAACCTAAAGGAGAAAGGAAGAAACTAATATAGAGGGAGAAAAGAAAGAGAGAGAGAGAAAAAAAGAGAACCACTAAAAGAAGAAAAAAGAGGTGAGAGAGAGAGAGAGAGAGAGAGAGTTAAGGGTTTTGGAGTGCAACCCTCATAGAGAGAAAGGAAGAGGAAAGAAAAGATAATGGGAGATGTAACACTTATGTCTAGTGTAGTTCAAGGAGAGGAGAGAGTAACTCCGGCAGAGAGTTAAACGACCAAATTTGAGGAAGAAATAAAAATATCAAGAATTAAGATAAGAGAAACAAATGAACAAATATAATAAAATGGGATAGGTTATAAAGTCTGCAGATTATTCTTGATTTTGAGAGGTTATCTTCTTGCTTTTTCTTTTCTCTCCCTTTTCCTGGTCGGTGACTCTGTACCCTGGGTTCTGCCCCTTTGGCATGCTCAGGTAGAGGTTTGCAGTTGATAAGTCTCTATGGCGATGTCATGTATTGTGCTTTAGTCTCATTGGCAGTTGAGGCTCATTATCATTTATAGGCTCTGCCAGTGAGAGAGTCTGTGTTCCTGGAGCCTCTCTCCTAGTCTTCCTCAATTAGTAGCCTGATAATCCAACTATGGGTTTGCTGCTGCCTCTGCCTGGATAGTAAGAGGCTCAAAGAGCTGGCAACTCCCCACTCTACTCCCACTCAGCACAGGGCTCTGGGTAAGTCTCAGTCAGTCAGAGCTGCTAGCATAATCAGGTGGGGCTTCCACCCACTCAAAGACCTCTGGCTCTGCCACTCTGTCTGGTAACATGGGCAGGCACCCACTCCCGGGGCGCTTGGAGGAAACTCTCGCTCACTATCTGCGCACGCAGACCAGGATATCAGGCTGGCCATCTCACACTCTGAGTGAAACCCCCACCCGCTCAGAAAAGTTCAAGCATTGGAATTGGCTCTCACTCCGTCCCCGTGCGGGGCTTTTTCAAGGCGCTGGGGCAGCCCGAGATTCTGCTTTTGGCCCACACAAAGGCCCCTGACTCTGCCTCTCTGTGGAATTACACTGGCGCGCACTGCTGAGGCACTTGGAAGAATCTCTCGCTCACTATCTGCGTGCACGGACCAGGATATCAGGCCAGCAGTCTCACCCTCTGAGTGAAACCCCCACCCGCACGGAAAAGTTCCACCGTTGGAATTAGTTCTCGCTCCCTCCTCGTGCGTGGCTTTCCCAGGGCGCTGGGGCGGTCCGGAGATTCCGCTTTTGGCCCTCACAAAGGCCTCTGACTCTGCCTCTCTGTGGGATAACACGGGTGCCCACTCCTAGGGCTTTGGAAGGAATCTCTCACCCACTATCTGTGTGCACCGACCAGGAGATCGGGGAAAATGGCTGCCCCACTTGTCTTTCTTTGTCTGGGTTTGGCACGAGTGTTAGCTTGTATTGCCCAGGTTGCCACAGGAACAGTTTTTCCTCGGCTTGTATGTCCGTGCCACAGCCTGGTTCAGCCGTTTGTGCCGCAGCCTGGATCTATTCACCCCCTTTGCCCGCCTTAGTTTCTATATTCTCTGTTCCCAGTGAAAGCCGCCCTGTTTAGGTTAGTGAGGAAGGCGGAGCATTTCTTACTCCCTTTTTCCTTCAGGGTTTGATTATATATTTAGCCAATTTTTCACTCGACCATACCTTCTGGTGTATTGCGAAACATCTGGGGGCTCCAAGGATAGGTTTTTCTGTTTCTGGTTGAAAATCTTGTTGAGTTTTGGGGGAGATTTATTGGTATCGCTTCCTACCCCACCATTACTCTCTCCCCATGATTTTTATTCTTCTTCTTGTACTTCCTTGAACCAGAGGAACAGGCTTTGTGAGAGACAGCCAGCAGCCTCGGGGTCCACCATTTGGTAGAATAGTCCCCTAAATGAGAAACACAGTTTGTCCAGAATCACCTTGAGAGGGTCTCCTTGAGTGTCTGGGTTCAACTGATAGCTAGTTCGCTAGTAGTGTCTTCTTGAGCATTGTCCCGTGCCTCAGTTTCCACCATTTCCAATTTAGGGATAACAATAGTTATTGTTGTGTGATTATTTAATAACACCTGTAAAGCAATTAGAATAGATTCTGGCTCGGGGTTAAGTGCCACTTACATGTTTGTTATGAGTAATAGGGCCTTACCTGTCCTCCCCGCTCAGGACACGTTTGCTGAAACTTTCCACCTCCCGAGTCCCCAGCCACACCAGCCCGGTCTAGTGGTGGGGGCCGGACTCGGCGCAGGGGCAGCGGGGAACCTCTGTGTTTTAGTGGGACAAATGGGCATCCTAGAGTGCAGCAGGCAGAAAGAGTCCAGGGCCTCTTTCAAGTAAGAGAGGGTTCCGCTGATGGCTGAATGAGACCGGAGGGCCTGTGCACGCTGGGACCCAGACCACTCCGGACCACGCTGAGTGCGAAGTCGGTGGTGCCTGGCCACCTGGCCGCGGGCTCGCTCGCCTTGGGCGCTGCGTTGGCTCCGGTTCCCGGCCGTGGAGTGCAGCAAGGCGCGCCTCCGTGCGGAGTGCCGAGTAAGCGCCTGCTCGGGGGAAGGTACTACGGCCGAGGGAGGCTCGGGCCCTTTCTGCACTCACTTGCCTGGTAGGGTCGCTTTCGTCTCCCCGAGTCCTCGCAGATAAAGATCCCGCCAAGTGCCGCCGAGTCCTGGGGACACCTTGGGGAAGGGGAGTTCAGACCGCACTCATGTGCTGCAGGAGAAGGAAGAGAGAGGATGGGAGACGAATTTGGGCCATTTCAGGTGCATCTCCAGGTAAGGACTTGGAGATTGGGGACTTCACATCTGCTCTGCACAGAACAGGTACTGCACATCTCCATGACAGCTGCAGGCAGCCACGTCAACATTGGTTGCTTTAAGCAGTCTTCAAGTAAGTTTGGGTTCAGTTTCCAGAAGAAACCCATATGGTTATTTATCTTCTCTTCCTTAATTCTTTCCGTTTATTTTTCTGAAAGTTTTTTTTTCTTTTTTTTCCCAGAGAACTGCCCCCCCTCCCTCCCAGCAGAGTGGCGACCTCAGCTTTATAGAAAATGTTCAGATATGACATGGTTATTTCTGTTCTCTTTTGGACTGCTTTGGTAAGTGTGAGCGCCTGGTGAAAAATGGCCCAGAGTGTTTCTCTAATTAACTGTGTTCAAATGTCAATTGCATTCCTAGTGCCTTCCGGGGGAAGCTGGGGGCTCACGGTGGTACCTGATGGGTTTGGCTGCAGAGGAAGACATCTATCATTGCCGCAGAATAAACAGGACTCCTTGGGAATTTTCTTCCAGTATCTCAACTTCCTGGACTCACTTACCAGGAGAAGCTGTCTCTTTGCTACAGGCCACGTTTCAATGGAAAACTCTGTTAAGAAATAAGATTCCCAGTTCATAATGGGATTGTTTAATAGGCCAGTGTGTGGTCTGTTATCCAAGCTCATGGGTATGGAAGTTCATTTACTATATCAGCCCTCCAAATTAAACTGGTCAAGTGTTTGCTATTCTTTTAACAGGAAAATTCAGGGTGAGCCTCAAAATAAATAACTTACTTAACTGAGTATCTACAAACAGGCCTTTGATGTAAACCCTCTAGTTAGAGAGATAATTATTGTTTTTCTATTTCTTTCTTTTTTTCTAATTTCCAGGTATGTGTGATTGCTGGTAGACCTGAACAGGCAGTTGCATTTTAGTCCTGGGCGAGTCTCATGGAAGCTGAATCTTGATACTTATTTTTAGGGTTGTAGCAAACAGCAGACCATGTTCATGAAGTTCTCCATTCCAAATTGAGGCATGTATTTGCTGCATGGTAAATAGTTAATTTATAAAGCCAGATAATAGCTACCAGATAGTAATTACCTTTGTTGAAAACATTTAAATTTGAGTAGATCTTAAAATATGTTTGTTCCTTCTTTCAAGTGTCTCTTTATTTAGAAAAACATTTATTCACTTGTTGACTTTGCCTACTGGTTTCACATAGACAGGTTACAAGCTTATAGAAGGTTGGGTATTAAAGGTGTAGCCAAATGTTGTGCTGCCTGTGTCATAGCCTTTAGAGTTCTCCTCTAGGAGTGAGACAAATTGTGAACCCACTACACCCCCTTAACCTCCACACAGATAGCTGGTGTTTCTCTCTGGGTCCACTGCTTTATAAATGCAGAGAGCCACCATTCCGCCTATGCCTGGAAGATTTGCCCTTGGGAAGTCGATGTTATTTAATGATCTTCCCTATCCTCCCACAGTTCAAACCAAGTACATCACTACCAAACTCTCAGCCCAAAAGCTGTCTGGGGAAGGATTTGTAGCTGGCCCATCACAGCCTGAAAAATTATGAACATTTGAGAGGTGGCACAGAACTGGAAGCTGCTTTAAAATTACATGCTGATTGCAAAGCAAATCTGAGGCTTGAATGTACCTGCCTGCTCCTTACTCTTCAAGGTGTCTGCATTGCCTCTGCTGTGTTCTGTTATGATGGGTATGGGACAGGAAAGGGGAGATAGATTCCCAAGTCTGTGGCTTTGCCTCCCTGCTGATAATGGCCACTATTCTGTGGCTGCCACATTGCTGTACCATGTTTCTACCTGTCACTGGGTTTAGCCCCAATGGACACTGGCCACTCAGGCTGGAACATTGCTTCTGCCCCTCCTACCCTCTCGGCTGCAGTGAGGGCTGCAGCCTGACTCCTCCACTACTGCATCAGTGGGGGCAGTGGTGGAGACCAGACTGTTTCTGTGGCTCCCATCTCTGACCTCTGCCAGACCTTCCTCCCCTGCTTGTTCTGCCCCTCTCTGGAAGTCTTTTATGTATGGATCTCTCAGATGTGTGTGTGTTGAGCAGAGAATCCTTTATTGAACCATAGTTGTCCAACTTGTTGTAACTTTAAGGCGAGAAACAAAGGAACCTCTTCATTCTGCCATGGCATCCATATAAAGCTTATGTTAAATTATCACTTCCTTCTTTTTATTCTCATTACATAAAAAAGGGGAGAACCCAAGAAAATAAGGTATTTCAAAGATTGATGTAAAGTACAAACTTCCAGAATTTGCTTTAAGACTAATATATATTTTGCTAGCTTTTCAGTCACCTGAGAGTAAGGAAATACACAAAAACATGACACCCCCACTAAGAACTATGGCTATCTGATCTTTTAACTGTGGGCTTGTAAAAATTCCAGGTTTCATTTAGCATGAAACTGCACTTTTCTTGATATATATAAAATAAAATCTATACAACAATCTATTCATGTGTTAAATTAATCTCTCCAATGTCTTACATCATCATGTTTATAAAGATAGCTTTTTAAGTTTTTAGGAAATAAAATTTTGACCTTTTAGAAAGCAAGCACTTGGCTCTTTACTTAGAATTCTGAAAGTGCACTTAAGTTCTAGTATTGTGACTGCTATAATATTTTCATCATTGGACAATATAATTTAAATATCAGTGATTTTTTTCAAGTCTCTGAGTCTATAAAAGAAAATAATAGAAGAGTAACAGAGGTTTCCTGTGACTACCATAAAAATTTTATTTTCAGTTTTCTCTGAGTTGTTCCTAATGGTGTGTTAGGACCCTCCCTCTTAACCCAAGTCCACCTGCCTGAAGTTGTGTTTTATTTCCATTCTTCTGCCACCTGAAGGCTCTTTTTAGGTAAAGAGATCATCTGAATAAAATAAGAAAATTAAAATAGGTTTAATTTGTGTCTTTCTTAAAAGAAAAGCCACTAGTAAAATGATATATTACCCAGCTACTAAATGAATAAAGGACTGGGAGCCATGTGTCAGTATCTTAAGTAGTTATTCCAGTGGTATAAACTACAAGTAGAAAGGTAAGAAAAAGGCGGTAAACTTTGTTTCTTATTGAGAACACTATAAATCCTTTCTACATTTCTATTTTGGTTAGCACAAAACCTGCACCAGAATTACTAACATCTGGCTAAATGTGTAAGGCTTGTCACAGTGTTCCACACAAAACATTTCTAACATATTTATTGTGCCAAGCACTGTTCTAATAAATGCTTTACTCATACTATCTTATTTAATTCTCCCATTAACACTGTGAAGCAGGTGGTATTGACTTAATAGACCGATGAGGAAACTAAAGGAGGCTTAGAGAAACTAAATAACTTGCTCAGGGTCACAAAGCCTACAACAACTTAAGCCCAGGCTGCAGGACTTTAGAGCCCATGATTGTGCCCACTCTATGATACTGCTGTGACCCAGAGCCTTCATACCATAAGAGGCAAAGGAGCTTCCCACTGTCATCCAAGGAACGAAAGCAAACACCTCCATAGTAGGCCACTCCCCATACACACCATTCCTGTAATTAGTCAGAACACTCTATGGTCCTTGAAGAGAACACACACTTCATTTTAATCACAAAAGTCTTGGTTCATAGCAATAAAATTTCCTGAACTAGTATTGCCCCAGAATTTAAAAGAAGGCTTTGTTATCCCTACATCTCTTTTTTGTAGAGAGGAACAAAGACCAAGTGCCTCGATAGCACACAGGCACCATGAATGAGAAAATAAATCAGAAGGAAACATGATTTTAAAGGATTTAAACAGTTTTAAATCATCTATAAGCCTGGCATAATTGCTTTACTTTGTACCTTCTAGTCTTTGTTTACACATATACAAATTTCTATACTTATAGCCACATAAGACATACAACTTCATTTAAATGTTTTTTGTTAAAGCTAGAGTTTCCAAAGTGTGAGCTGAGCAGCCCTAGGCATCAGAGCACCCCAGAGTTTACATTTTCAAGGGAAACACAGTGACTTCTGTGGAATGCCATGAGAATAGCTGCTCTTAAATTATTCTAACCTAACTACTTTATAAAAGAAACTGTTAGGCAATGTAAATTGTAACAGAATAAAAGAAACTTTCTGTCTAGGGAGCTGTGAAAAAAATTTAAGACACTAAAAGCATCATGAACCAATAAATACCCTGACTTACAGTACACATTTTTCCTATAATTTTCAACACTGTAATATTTTTGCAGTGTGATGTTTTTAGTGAATGTGTTAGTGTACTGAATCACAGAATTCATATTTAATCTCCTATGAGGAGGGAGTCCAATATATATGCTTTTGGCTTGGTTAGATGCAGTGATTAACTGCTGTCTTCCACAAGATAATCTGTTACACAAATAAGTAGTAATCACTGATGGATTCATGTCAGATATTAAACAGAAATCTGCCTCCTTTTAATGGAAGTTAGATGTTAGACATAAGATATAAGAAAGACAAGTGCTAACTAGAGTTAACTGTTTTTGAATGAACACATGTCCAGTTAATCAAAAGAGAGAGCCCTAATTAATTAAGTGTAAATTCTGTTTAAATGAGATTTAGCATAGACAGATTATCGCTGTTTTTTGTTGTATACCGACTCTGTAAACCCCTATAAATCAAAAGTCTGGGAATGCCAAAATGGGACAACTTGAGAGGTAAGCAAGTTCAAACCATGCTCAAAATTCCATGGGTCATAAACATACACACACAGAGAGCACAGTGTGAGACCTCTAGGAAATTAAGGGACTTGACACAATTCTGAGAGTTGGAGATTTAATGTGTCCTCTGCCTTGGCTGTGCCTTGCAGTATTGTGTGTTTAAGTACCTACTTTTCAAAGTGGTTCTCTTCACCTCCACCACTGTTTAGTCTATTTACTCACATGGAAATGAGATGCCCAGAATATCTGGATGTGCCAGAGGCTAAGAAAGCACTGAAAACTGAGGGGACAGGGCAAAAGTACTCAAAAGACAGCATGTACGGGACAACTGAGCATCAAAATAAATAATGATAGTAATGCTAGATTTTAACTCATTGACTAAAATAAGACCCCAGGAGTCTATACTGATATATCAATAAATGGATATAACTGATAGAGAAAGGACTGCTCTATTTTACAAGTAATAAATGTAGGGAGAGTTATGAATCAGAAAATCACCATTTGGTAACCATTATGGTAATAATACTTGATTTAGGCATAAATTGCATTTGGATCAATTAGTGGATGCTAAAACCAGATGGTGAAAATTTGATAATAGGACTTCTACATAGTTTCAGAATTTCTCCCTGCAAAAACTTAATTCCACAGAGACAAAGAGTAATTTATGAGAGTGAAAGTTAGCAGACACCACTTTAACTTAATGATCAAAATCAATGTCGCCAGTAATGGAACACATTGCCATCATGTGTCTCCTGGCAGGATTCAACGTAAAGAACATACCAACATGTGCATAATCAGAAGCTGATAATGAAGGAAGATCAAGGGTCAAATAATGGACCAGAAGTATTTGTGAATGTCAAGGCAATGAAAGACAAAGATTGAAACACTGGTCCTGATTAAAGAGACTAAGGAGACAAGACAACGACATGCAACACATGATCCAAGATTTTCTATGAGATAAAGAGCACTCTGAGTCGAGGCATAATCCGAACCGGGTCTATAGACTAGAAAATAGTATTGTTTCTGTGTTAATGTCCTGATTTTGACAACAGTACTATGGTTATGTTAAAGAATGTCCATATTTTTAGGAGATATATACTGAAATATTTAGAGGTAAAGAGGCATCACATTTGTTGCTCATTCTCAGATGCTTTAGGGGAAAAAAGTACATAAATAAGGCCTGACCTGGTGGTAGCACAGTGGATAGAATGTCAGACTGAAATCCGGAGGACCCAGGTCAAAATTCTGAGGTCACTGGTTTGAACGTGGGATCATAGACATGACCCCATGGTCAGTGGATTGAGCCCAAAGGTTGCTGGCTTGAAGCCCAAGGTCGTTGGCTTGAGCAAGGGATCACTCATTCTGCTGGAGCCCCCTTCCATCCCCCATCCTACCCCACCCCCCTTCAAGGCACATATGAGAAAGCAATCAATGAGCAAGCAACTAAGGAGCCACAACAAAGAATTGATGCTTCACATCTCTCTTCCTTCCTTTCCATCCCTATCTGTCTCTCTCTCTCTCTCTCTCTGTCTCTGTCACACACACACAAACACACACACACACACACACAGTAAGTAAATATGTATAGAGTAATAGAACAGATGTGAAAAATGTTGGTGTTTAAAGAATCTGGGTAAAAGCTATATGGGAATTCTTTAACTATTCTTGGAATAGTCTAGTATTATCTTAAAATTAAAGTATAAAACCCTCCCTATCTTAGATTCACCATTGTAATTATTAACCCTAGCTATACAGGAGCAGAGACTTTTGACATCCATGGATGTAATAAACAACCTTCACTTTAGGAAACTTAGAGATGTAATTTTGATAAGGCACTTATCTGAATCTTGTTCTGTGGAAGACAACCACCTAGATACTACTGAACAAGCCCAGCTTACTACTTACCAATTATATCTCATTACAACCAGATTGCTCTGTAACTAGGATTGCATACACTGGAACATCATAAAGGAATTTCTAAAAACTCTTTAAAAAACAAAACATCGAGTGAGAAGATATTAGAGTAAGTATAAAGTTGAGTTAACTTATAAAATGAGTATATGTACACAAACATGGTTCTTAACCAAAATTATTTGAAATATAAGAAGTGCTTGACCTGTGGTGGCTCAGTGGATAAAGCATTGACCTACAACGCTGAGGTCACTGGCTTTAAACACTAGGTTTGCCTGGTCAGGGCACATACAAGAAGCAACTAGTATGAGTTGAGGCTTGCTGATCTTATCTCAATTTCTCTCTCTCTCTCTCAAATCAATAAATAATATCTTCTTTAAAAAGACAGGAACTTACACAAGTTCTGTTGTCACAAATAAGGGAATTTACAGAAATCTTTTTTTATCTTATTTTTATTAATTTTAATGCAGTGACATTGATAAATCAGGGTACATATGTTCCGAGAAAACATCTCCAGATTAGGTTCCTTCTATCCACCTGGTCAGGTTCCTTCTATCTTTAACTAACCACTTCCTTGAAAAAAGGACATATTCTGAATTTGCCTAAATTATAAAGAACTTTTGAATGGACAGATTTGGACAAGGCTATGTTTGGTTAAGCACTATTATTTTACCCAAAGGTCAGCAAGTCCAAATGCTCTCCTCATAGAGGCCTTCTCTGATCTAGTGGGCAGCAGAACTCTTTAAAATAAGCTGACCAGTTCTTAAATGAAGCAGAATTGTGGTTCTTTCTAGCAGACCAAGGCGGAGCAGCCTTGCTCATGATGTCCTGTGCTCATGAGTTGACAGTAGTGTTTTTGAAAAGGGTACATTAGCTTAAAAAGCATCTAAGTGCAAAAACAGTGTGGTAATTATATGAGTAATGGAGAGTCATATTTTTGCTAAAACATCATCATTATCAAAATAGCCAACATGCAGGAGTGTATTAAGATCATGAATTTATTTATGGCATTTTTTCCATTTTCTCTAGTCTCCAAATATTCTATAATAAACTTATACTATATTAATAATTCAACAATCATAATGAGAACCCAAGCCAAAATGGAACCCACAGTAATTACAAGGAGTCTCAGTTTTTCAAGTAGGCATTCACTTCAAATTAGGGGAGAGATCAAAGACAGAAAAGTATAAGGGTCTTTCCCATTGGTAAGCTTTACAAAGTAAATTTGAAAGTGCTAGAAAAACTACAGCTTACCTAGGATGGGAAGGAAGTAGCCAAATCTTGTGACTGAGAGACATAGAGAAAAAGTACTGGTGATGGAGGAGAGGAACAGAATGGAGCAAGGAAGGAAAATGGTGGCCTTTGCAAGTTCAAGGGGATTCAGGATAGGTTTTTACGCCTTACTTAACAAAGCAAGAAGGTACAGAGGAGATAATTTGAGACAATTTGATGTAAAAAGCCTTGCGTGTTAGCTTTGGCTCTGCTGTTAAATTGTATTTGACCACAGGCAAGTCTCTCAGCCTCATCTGAGAAGCAAAGGTGATGCACAGGGTTGTCACAAGCCCCAAATGTAATAATGTCTGTGAAAGTACTTGTTGAATGTTGAAGTTCCAAACTTAGGTTAGTTATTAGCAATAAGAAAAGGGCTCCAGAGGAAGGTAAGTGAGGAGCTGAGAGAGAAAAAAGCTTCAAGCCATGAACAGGGCAATGGTGGTGCCCATGACAGAGTAGTGCCAGTGCACATGCAGGGGCAAAACCATCTCTGTCCCTTCCTGACTCACTGAGATGGACTTGGGGTTACAGATCCCTGGGACAGAGGGATTTGGGGGGAAACACTTTGCACATGCATTGTAAATATTTAAAGTCCAATAATGTTATTTTTTATGAAATCTCTTTATATAACACTGGGTTAAGATTGCTTGCAAGTAAAAGTCACCATGGCATCTAGAAGAAATTCTGATAGGTGGAAACAATACCAAATGAGGAAGAAGAACTTTTTTGTTTGTTTGTTTTTCTTTTTACTCCAGTGCCCTTCATCTTCTGTGATAAAGCTCTGGTTAAAGAAGAAACTGGATTCAGGCTGGTGTTCCTACCTCAGCTCCCCAGGACTTACTTGACTTTGGGGACAAATAACTACTTGAGTATTCTTTCCCTTTCATACCTTTAAGGCTGTGGGTTACATTTTGTCATTTTTCTTTTCTGAAAAGGTAGCTGTCTTTCTTTTAACCACAGTTCATCAGCCAAAAATGAAAGTGATATGTGGGAGGAAGTTGTACAGTGATAGGCCTTACTCTCCTCCAATTTCTGATCCCAAGCACCACAGTCATGGTTACAGTTTTCATTGAGGAGTTAAGGCCTCCAAAGAAATTCTAATTTACAGTGATTTAATCCTGGCTCTCAGATTAGAGATTCCTGGCTTTGGGAAAAGCCTACTATTAGGTTTTTCCCTCATTATACTGTTGAAGTAGCTCTTATGAGCTCCATATAACAGATATAGCTAGAGACTTAACTTAGAGTGATTAAATAAATTTTCCAAAGTCTGGAGTAGTATACTTTAAGGTTTCTATTATTAGCTTTAGAAGTGACTCTTTTTTACATGTACATAGCTCAGTGATTGTCAAAGGGTAGAGAGAAATACACTCCCCCATTCGGATATTTGAGTGTGTTTGTGACTGTCTCTCTGAGAGGGAGGTTGAAAATTTAATTCCATGTAATAATATTATTTGTACTTGGAAAATGAACACTATTGCTTTTAATTTGGAAACAATAGAAAGTGAAATTGACAAAAAATTTCTTGACTGTTGGGGATATGCAGAGCTAGCTTCTTTCATTTGAAAGACATTCAGAGCAAGGAGAATGAAATGATATTTATCAGATAGGGGATATGGGTTAAGTTTCTACTGGCCATATGTTCCTAATTTGCCTTATTGGTGATGTCTATTTAATATAATCTTGCAATGAAATGATTTTTAATACTTGATAATCTAGAACTTCAATAATTCTCACAAATATCCAATATTTTCTCCTATATGTATTGCATAGTCTACGATCTGAATGTTTGTGTCCCCCCAAATTCATATGTTAAAATTCTAACTCCAAAGGTGATGGTATTAGTAGGTGTGGCCATAGGGGAGTAACTAGGTCATCATGGTGGAACCGTATAAAAGAGATTCCACACTGACCTGTTGTGGCGCAATGGATAGAGCATTGACCTGGAATGCTGAGGTCACTGGTTCAAAACCCTAGGTTTGCCTGATCAAGACACATAAGAGAAACAACTATTATGAGTTGGTGCTTCTTGTTCTTACCACCCCCCTTCTCCCTCTATCCTCTCTCTAAAGATAATAAATAAAAATCTGAAAGAAAACTCTTTGATGTATTAAAAAAGATCCCTCAGAGATATTTGACCCCTTCCACTACTTGTTGTGAGGATAAAACAAGAAGTCTGTGACCTGAAAGATTTCTCCCAAATTGGAGATGACGTCAGAGTAATGGCGGGGTAGGAAGCGATACCGATAAATCTCCCCCAAAACTCAACAAGATCTTCAACCAGAAACAGAAAAACCTATCCTTGGAACCTCCAGATGTTTCGCAATACACCTGAAGGTATGGTCGAGCGAAAAATTGGCTAAATATATAATCAAACCCCGAAGGAAATAAGGAGTAAGAAATGCTCCACTTTCCTCACTAACCTAAACAGGGCGGCTTTCTCTGGGAACTGTGAATAAAGAAACTGAGGCGGGCAAAGGGGGTGAATAGATCCAGGCCGCGGCACAAACGGCCAAACCAGGCTGTGGCACGGAGATCCAAGCCGAGGAAAAACTGTTTCTGTGGCAACCTGGGCAATACAAGCTAATACTAGTGCCAAACCCAGACAAAGAAAGACAAGCGGGGCAGCCATTTTCCCCGATCCCCTGGTCGGTGTGCGCAGATAGTGGGTGAGAGATTCCTTCCAAAGCCCCGGGAGTGGGCGCCCGTGTTGTCCCACAGAGAGGCAGAGTCAGAGGACTTTGTGTGGGCCAAAAGCAGAATCTCTGGGCAGCCCCAGCGCCCTGGGAAAGCCGTGCAAGGGAGGGAGCAAGAACTAATTCCAACGGTGGAACTTTTCCGTGCGGGTGGGGGTTTCACTCAGAGGGAAACGCGGCTGGCCTGATGTCCTGGTCTGCGCGTGCAGATAGTGAGCAAGAGATTCCTCCAAGTGCCTCGGCAGTGCACACCCGTGTTATCACACAGAGGGGCAGAGTCAGGGGCCTTTGTGTGGGCCAAAGCGGAATCTCGGGCCGCCCCAGCAACTTGCAAAAGCCATGCACGGTGACGGAGCGAGAGCCGATTACAACACCGGAACTTTTCCATGCGGTTGGGGGTTTCACTCAGAGCGTGAGACTGCCGGCCTGATATCCTGGTCTGCGTGCGCAGATAGTGAGCGAGAGTTTCCTCCAAGCGCCCCGGGAGTGGGCGCCCGCCTGTGTTACCGGACAGAGTGGCAGAGCCAGAGGTCTTTGAGTGGGTGGAAACCCCACCTGATTATGCTAGCAGCTCTGACTGACTGAGTCTTACCCAGAGCCTTGTGCTGAGTGGAAATAGAGTGGGGAGTTGCCAGCTCTTTGAGCCTCTTACTATCCAGGCAGAGGCAGCAGCAACCCCATAGCTGGATTATCAGGCTACTAATTGAGGAAGGAAAGACTAAGAAAAAGCCTCCAGGAACACGAACTTTCTCACTGTCCGAGACTATAAATGCTAATGAGCCTCGACTGCCAACGAGACTAAAGCACAATACATGACATCGCCATAGAGACTTGCCAACTGCAAACCTCTACCTGAGCATGCCAAAGGGGCAGAACCTGGGGTACAGAGTCACCGACCAGGAAGAGAGAGAAGAAAGAAAAAGCAAGAAGATAACCTCTCAAAATCTAGAATAATCTGCAGACTTTATAACCTATCCCATTTTATTATATCTGTTCATTTGTTTCTCTTATCTTCATTCTTGATTTTTTTTTTTCTCCTCAAATTTGGTAGTTTAACTCTCTGCCGGTGTTACTCTCTCCTCTCCTTGAACTACACTAGCCATAAGTGTAACATCTCCCATTATCTTTTCTTTCCTCTTCCTTTCTCTCTATGAGGGTTGCACTACAAAACACTTAACTCTCTCTCTCTCTCTTTTTTTTCTTTTTTCTTCTTTTAGTGGTTCCCTCTTTTTTTCTCTCCCTCTCTTTCTTTCCTCCCTCTATATTAGTTTCTTCCTTCCTCCTTTACATCTCCTCTCATTCAAACCTCAATAACAAACAAATTATCTTATCTGGGACTCAAACTTATGTTTGTGGCATTTTGGGGGGTTTTTACTTCACCTTCTTAACTCACTAGCAGTGCTCCCATCCCTGGCTCTCCATTTTATCTAATTCTTGTTCCACTAAATACAATAGTAATTTTTTAATTTGTCCCCCCATTTTACTGTTTCCCTCTTATTCTTCTCATCATAACTCATAGTCAACCAACACCTAAAAGCAAATCTTTTTATTCTTGACCCAAATTTTTTCCTTATTTGATTTTTGTGGGTCCATACCCCCTTCTTTTTTCTTTCTTTTTTTTTTTTTTTTGCCCCTTTATTACTTTTCCCCAATTCAGGCCCTCCATTACAGGCATTGTTTGTCATAATTCACAGTTCCCCACAAGATTTTCTCAAGAAAGAGGGCAGAGGAGAGGAGAGGAAAAAAGGAGGGGGGAATAATTTCCTTTTTTTTAATTTTTATTTTATATTATTTTTCTTTATTTCATTACTAATTTTTTAAAAAAAACAACTCTTTTTGATTTTTTTAACTTTTTATTTTTTATTAAATCTCATTAATACTATCAACAAAACCACCCTCAGATGCCATTGAGGAAGAGAAAATAAAATATCATGGATACAAAAGAAAGAGAGGTAACACAGCTAGATGAGGAAAACTCTATGGAGAAAAAATTTAATATATTAAAAACCTTGGAGCTAAATGACAGAGAATTCAAGATAGAAATCCAAAAATCCTCCGAGATATACAAGAAAACACAGAAAGGCAATTGAGGGAGCTCAGAAAACAACTCAATGAACACAAAGAATATATTTCCAAGAAAATTGAAACTATAAAAACAATTCAAACACAGATGAAAAACTCAATTCACGAGCTGAAAAACGAAGTAACAAGCTTAGCTAATAGAACAGGTCAGATAGAAGAGAGGATTAGTGAAATAGAAGACAAGCAACTTGAGGCACAACAGAGAGGAAAAGAAAGAGACTCAAAAATTTAAAAAAATTAGATAGTCCTACAGGAATTATTGGACTCCATCAAAAGGAATAACATAAGAATAATATGTATATCAGAGGGAGAAGAGAGAGAAAATGGAATGGAGAACATACTCAAACAAATAATAGATGAGAACTTCCCAAGCCTGTGGAAAGAACTAAAGCCTCAAGTTCAAGAAGCAAACAGAACTCCGAGTTTTCTTTACCCCAACAAACCTACTCCAAGGCACATCATAATGAAATGGGCACAAACCAACAGCAAAGAAAAAATTCTCAAGGCAGCCAGGGAAAAGAAGAATACAACATATAAAGGAAGGCCCATTAGATTATCATCAGATTTTTCAGCAGAAACTCTACAAGCTAGAAGAGAGTGGACCCCAATATTAGAGTCCTGAAAGAGAAGAACTTTCAGTCACGAATACTATACCCATCAAAGCTATCCTTCAAATATGAAAGAGAAATAAAAACATTCACAGATACAGAAAAGATGAGGGAATTTATCATCAGAAAATCCCCACTCCAGGAATTACTAAAGGGGCTTCTTCAATCAGATACAAAGAACAAAAAAAAACAAAGCCACAAGTAAAAGCTCCAAGAAGAACACAATAAAACCAAATTTAAACTGTGACAACAACAAAAAGAAAGGCGGGGAAAAGATGGAGATTAACAGTAGCAAAGGACAATGTAGTGCAAAAGTACTCACAAAGTAGTTCACTACAATGAACAGGGTAGGAACCCTTTTCATTACTTAAAGGTAACCACCATTGAAAACACCACCACAGAAGCACATGATTTAAAAAAGATAGCAACAAAGGAAAGATGTATGGAATATAACCAAATAAAAACAAAAGATAGAAAAATGAAAGAGAAGGATCAAACATGACACAAAACTAACAGAAAACAATATATAAAATGGCAATAGGGAACTCACAAGTGTCAATAATTACACTAAATGTAAATGGATTAAACTCACCAATAAAAAGACACAGAGTAGCAGAATGAATTAAAAAAGAAAATCCAACTGTATGCTGCCTACAGGAAACTCATCTAAGTAACAAGGATAAAAACAAATTCAAAGTGAAAGGCTGGAAAACAATACTCCAAGCAAATAACATCCAAAAAAAAGCAGGCGTAGCAATACTCATACCTGATAATGCTGACTACAAGACAGCAACAGTACTCAGAGACAAACATGGTCATTTCATAATGGCTAAGGGGACACTGAATCACGAAGACATAACAATTCTTAATATATATGCACCAAACCAAGGAGCACCAAAATATATAAGACAGCTACTTATTGACCTTAAAACAAAAACTGACAAAAATACAATCATACTTGGAGACCTCAATACACCGCTGACGGCTCTAGATCGGTCATCCAAACAGAGAATCAACAAAGACATAGTGGCCTTAAACAAAACACTAGAGCACCTGGATATGATAGACATCTACAGGACATTTCATCCCAAAGTGACTGAGTATACATTTTTCTCCAGTGTACATGGATCATTCTCAAGAATTGACCATATGTTGGGCCAAAAAAACAACATCAGCAAATTCAGAATAAGTGAAGTTGTACCAAGCATATTTTCTGATCATAAAGCCTTGAAACTAGAATTCAACTGCAAAAAAGAGGAAAAAAATCCCACAAAAATGTGGAAACTAAACAACATACTTTTAAAAAATGAATGGGTCAAAGAAGAAATAAGTGCAGAGATCAAAAGATATATACAGACTAATGAAAATGACAATATGACATATCAGAATCTATGGGATGCAGCAAAAGCAGTGATAAGAGGGAAGTTCATATCACTTCAGGCATATATGAACAACAAAGAGAAAGCCCAAGTGAACCACTTAACTTCAAACCTTAAGGAACTAGAAAAAGAAGAACAAAGAAAACCCAAAACCAGCCGAAGAAAGGAGATAATGAAAATCAGAGCAGAAATAAATGAAATAGAGAACAGAAAAACTATAGAAAAAATTAATAGAACAAGGTGCTGGTTCTTTGAAAAGATCAACAAAATTGACAAACCCTTGGCAAGACTTACCAAGGAAAAAAGAGAAAGAACTCATATAAACAAAATCCAAAATAAAAGAGGAGAAATCACCATGGACACTGTAGATATACAAAGAATTATTGTAGAATACTATGAAAAACTTTATGCCACTAAATTTAACAACCTAGAAGAAATGGATAAACTTCTAGAACAATACACCCTTCCTAGACTGAGTCAAGAAGAAGCAGAAAGCCTAAACAGACCTATCAGTAGAGAAGAAATAGAAAAAACCATTAAAAACCTCCCCAAAAATAAAAGTCCAGGCCCAGACGGCTATACCAGCGAATTTTATCAAACATTCAAAGAAGACTTGGTTTCTATTCTACTCAAAGTCTTCCAAAAAATTGAAGAAGAAGCAATACTTCCAAACACATTTTATGAGGCCAACATAACCCTCATACCAAAACCAGGCAAGGATGGCACAAAAAGAGAACACTACAGACCAATATCTCTAATGAATACAGATGCTAAAATACTAAACAAAATACTAGCAAATCCAATACAACAATATATTAAAAAAATAACACATCATGATCAAGTGGGATTCATCCCAGAATCTCAAGGATGGTTCAACATATGTAAAACAGTTAACGTAATACACCATATCAACAAAACAAAGAACAAAAACCACATGATCTTATCAATAGACGCAGAAAAGGCTTTCGATAAACTACAACACAATTTTATGTTTAACACTCTCAACAAAATGGGTATAGAAGGAAAATATCTCAACATGATAAAGGCCATATATGATAAACCATCAGCTAACATCATATTAAATGGCACTAAACTGAAGGCTTTCCCCCTTAAATTAGAAACAAGACAGGGTTGTCCACTCTCTCCACTCTTATTTAATATGGTGCTAGAGGTTCTAGCCAGAGCAATCAGACAAGACAAAGAAATAAAAGGCATTCATATCAAAAAAGAAGAAGTAAAGGTATCACTTTTTGCAGATGATATGATACTATACATCGAAAACCCCAAAGAATCTACAAAAAGACTACTAGAAACAATAAGCCAATACAGTAAGGTCGCAGGATACAAAATTAACATACAGAAGTCAATAGCCTTTCTATATGCCAACAATGACACAACTGAGAACGAACTCAAAAGAATAATCCCCTTCACGATTGCAACAAAAAAAATAAAATACTTAGGAATAAACATAACAAAGAATGTAAAGGAATTATATAATGAAAACTATAAACCATTGTTAAGGGAAATCGAAAAAGATATAATGAGATGGAAGAATACTCCTTGTTCTTGGTTAGGAAGAATAAATATAATCAAGATGGCTATATTACCCAAAGCAATCTACAAATTTAATGCAATTTCCATCAAAATTCCAATGACATTTTTTAAAGAAATAGAGCAAAAAATCATCAGATTTATATGAATCTATAAAAAATCCCAAATAGCCAAAGAATCCTAAAGAAAAAGAAGGAAGCTGTGGGCATTACAATACCTGACTTCAAACTATTGTATATTATAGGACCAAGACAATCAAAAGAGCATGGTATTGGCAGTAAAATAGACACTCAGACCAATGGAACAGAATAGAAAGTCCAGAAATAAAACCACATATATATAGTCAAATAATTTTTGATAAAGGGGCCAACAACACACAATGGAGAAAAGAAAGCCTCTTCAATAAATGGTGCTGGGAAAATTGGAAAGCCACATGCAAAAGAATGAAACTGGACTACAGTTTGTCCCCCTGTACTAAAATTAACTCAAAATGGATCAAAGATCTAAACATAAGACCTGAAACAATTAAGTACATAGAAGAAGACATAGGTACTAAACTCATGGACCTGGGTTTTAAAGAGCATTTTATGAATTTGACTCCACAGGCAAGAGAAGTGAAGGCAAAAATTAATGAATGGGACTACATCAGACTAAGAAGTTTTTGCTCAGCAAGAGAAACTGATAACAAAATAAACAGAAAGCCAACTAAATGGGAAATGATATTTTCAAACAACAGCTCAGATAAGGGCCTAATATCCAAAATATACAAAGAACTCATAAAACTCAACAACAAACAAACAAACAATCCAATAAAAAAATGGGAAGAGGATATGAACAGACACTTCTCCCAGGAAGAAACACAAATGGCCAACAGATATATGGAAAGATGCTCATCTTCTTTAGCTATTAGAGAAATGCAAATCAAAACTGCAATGAGGTACCACCTCACACCTATTAGATTAGCTATTATTAGCCAAGACAGGTAATAGCAAATGTTGGAGAGGCTGTGGAGAAAAAGGAACCCTCATACACTGTTGGTGGGAATGTAAAGTAGTACAACCATTATGGAAGAAAGTATGGTGGTTCCTCAAAAAACTGAAAATAGAACTACCTTGTGACCCAGCAATCCCTTTACTGGGTATATACCCCAAAAACTCAGAAACATTGATACGTAAAGACACATGCAGCCCCATGTTTATTGCAGCATTGTTCACAGTGGCCAGGACATGGAAACAACCAAAAAACCCGTCAATAGATGACTGGATAAAGAAGATGTGGCACATATACATTATGGAATACTACTCAGCCATAAGACATGATGACATCAGATCATTTACAGCAAAATGTTGGGATCTTGATAACATGATAAGAATCGAAATAAGTAAATCAGAAAAAAACAGGAACTGCATTATTCCATACGTAGGTGGGACATAAAAGTGAAACTAAGAGACATTGATAAGAGTGTGGTGGTTACGGGGGGGAGGGGGGAAAGAGATAGGGAAAGGGGGAGGGGGAGGGGCACAAACAAAACTAGATAGAAGGTGACAGAGGACAATCTGACTTTGGGTGATGGGTATGCAACATAATTGAATGACAAGATAACCTGGACTTGTTATCTTTGAATATATGTATTCTGATTTATTGATGTTGCCCATTAAAAAAATAAAATTTAAAAACAAAATTAATTAATTAATTAATTAAATTTAAAAAAGAAGATTTCTCTCACATGACCATGGTGGCACCTTGATCTCAGATTTCTAACATCCAGAACTGTCAGCAATAAATTTCTTTTAGTTATAAGTACAGTCTGTGTTATTAGCTTGAATGGACTAAGTAAGACACATGGGGAAAAAAACACTCATGATATAAAATGGGAAAGGTTGCAATAAATATTTTATATATAGTATAATTTCAATATCATTAAAATTTTATTTTGCTGCCTGACCAAGCAGTGGCACAGGTGATAGAGCCTCGGACTGGGACGCGTAGGACCCAGGTTTTAAGCCCGAGGTCACCGGCTTATCTGGTGACCTGAGCTTAAGGCTTATCTTGCTTTAGCAGGGGCTCACCAGCTTGAGTGCAGGGTCGTTGGCTTGAGCATGGGATCATAGACATGACCCGATGGTCGCTGGCTTGAGGTCCAAGGTCACTGGCTTGATCCCAAGGTTGGTGGCTTGTGCAAGGGGTCACTTGCTCTGTTGTTGCTCACCCTGTCAAGGCACATACAAGAAAGCAATCAATGAACAACGAAGGTGCTGCAATGAAGAATTGATGCTTCTCATCTCTCTCCCTTCTTGTCTATCTCTCCCTCTCTCTATCTTTCTCTCTGTCTCTGTCATACACAAAAAATTTATTTTACTACTTAATAAGTTAGTATGAGAGGCAGTGTGTTGTAGTTGAAGAAAGCATGGACTTGCAATTAGAGAGACTCAGGTGTGAATATAGTTTCTGCCTCTTACTAGCTATATGAACTTGGGCAAGCTACTTAAATTCTCTGTGTGTTTTCAGATAAAACAAACCCCAGTTGTTTTATCTGCAAAATGAAGGAGGTGGGAAAAGAATTACATTTACTTAGGGAAAATTAAATTAAATTAAATTAGAAATAATTTTGGTAAAATATTTGACACACAGAAAGCAGTCAATAAATGATTTTCTTATTATTTTGAGGAGGGAAAATAAAGAGCCAACTCCTTTGGCATACAATTGTGTAGTCACACAGAGCCCTGTGTTGAGAAGTTTCTGTACTTGTTTCTTTTTCTTTAATTTATTTTTAATTGAATTTATTGGAGTGACATTTATTTATTTATTTATTTATTTATTTATTTATTTATTTTTGGTGACAAAAACAGAGAGAGACATAGGGAAAGATAGAGACAGACAGGAAGAAAGAGAGAGATAAGAAGTATAAATTCTTTGTTGTGGCTCCTTAGTTGTTCATTGATTGCTCTCTGATATGTTCTTTGACCTTGGGGCTACAGCACACCAAGTGACCCCTTGCTCAAGCCAGTGACATTGTGCTCAAGCTGGTGAGCCTTTCTCAAACCATATGAGCCAATGCTCAAGCTGGTGACCTTGGGGTTTTGAACCTGGGTCCTCTGCATCCCAGTCCAATACTCTGTCCACTGTGCCACTGCCTGGTCAGGCAGTGGTGACATTTATTAAATTAAATAGATTTTAGGTGTGCAATTCTATAGTACATCATCTGTATATTGTATTGTGTGTTCATCACCCCAAGTCAAGTCTTCTTCCATCACCATTTATGCCCTTTTCATGTACTTGGTTTAATGCTCTACTGTCACCACCTTAGAATTTGAGATACTCTTTGAACAAGAGGCTCCACATTTTCATTTTGCACTGGGCATTGCAAATTATGTAGCTGGTTCTGGGAACACACACACACACACACACACACACACACACACGGAAAAGATTGAAAAAAATAAACCAAAATGTTAATAGTGTTTGTCTTTGGGTGATTTTTATTATATCTCTTACTCTTCTGTATATTCTATGTTTTCCAAAATGAACATATATTACATTTTAATCAGGAAAAAAGGTGAGTATAAAACTTTTATAAAATTGTACTCCCCATTTTGCAGATTAGTGAAACCAAGATAACAGAGAGAAAATGACTCACTTGAGATCACAAAGCAACTGATGTCACATTATGACAAATACCGAGGAAACTGAACTTCCAGTTCTGTATGCTCTCACTTAGGCCTGAGTTACCCACAGTTTTTCTAACAAGAATGTCTCTGGTCACCTGTCTTGGTTGGGGAACATTAGCACGACACTATGCAGAAACCCAGGGTCACCCACTGTGTGCTTGTCTGCCAGGCCAGCTCCTATGTGAGGTTCGGAAGTAGAAGCCATGATTCTTGTTCTCAACAAGCTTACTGACTGGTTGTATATGAAACAGAGGTGTAAGTACTATTGTACAGGCTCTAAATGTTAAGAACAGCAGGGCAAGGAATTGGTTGTCAATGAGCAACCGAGAGCACTTGGCACAAAACCTTTTCCTCAGGGCTGGTAACAAATTAGAAATGAGGGATGCTGGAGTTTTGCTCCTTTCAGTTCCCCCAGCTGCCTTCTATGAAGGTGTCCAAAGGTAGGCGGTGTGCAGAAGGGCTATATGTGTGCAGACTCATTTGGTTTGCATATTCTATCATTTGCAGTATTAAAGGTCTCCTTTGATAAACTTTCATTGAAAACTTTTATTTCACATTCACAGTAACTCAAGTAGCAACTCACCCTCACCCCTTCTGCACTTTCTCTTTTTCTTCTGTTTCTCTTGGCAAGTTGTCCACATCAGAACCTTTCTGTCCTGTGGCCCAACTTGAGGATTTGGTAAACATCTGTGCATTTTATCCCTGCTTCACTTAGCCCTGCCTCCTCCAAGAACCAAACTTAAAATTGAAGTTCCTCTTAGCAGCGCAGTGAATCTTTGTGGACTGATATATTTAAGGAACCATTAGAACTCATCTCTGTAGAATTATCTTGGCCCAGACTAGAGGCTCTGGCTGAGGTAAAGGAGAACAAGGGAAAGACTCAGGAGGGTTAAACAGCTAGATTTACACTGATAACCTTCAAACAAAAATTCATATTAGCTCCATTTAATGTGTTCTTACTCTGTGCAAGGCAGGTGATTTGCTTTACATCCATGATCTGATTTAGTTTAATCCTCACAATAACCTTCGTAAATTAGATACTATGATCCCCATTTTCACAGGGGGCAGGGGAGGAGCTCAAACACACAGGCGGGTGAAATTGAAAGGAGCAAAACTCTAGCACTCCTTGTTTTTAATTTGTGAGCAGCCCTGCTAAAAAGGTTTTGTGCCAAGTGCTCTCAGTTGCTCCTTGACAACCAATTCCTCCCCTGCTGTTCCTAACAACACTTAGAGTCTAAACAATGTTATTTATATCACTGTTTCATGACATTCTGTGTCAAACCCCATAGAATGTACACCAAGAGTGAACCCTAATCTACACTGAGGACTTTTGGTGATAATGCTATCTCTGTGTAGGTGCACCAATTGTAAAAAATGTACCACTCAGATGCCCAGTGTTGATAGTGGGGGAGGCTGTGCATGTGTAGGGGTGGGGGTATGTGGGAAATCTCTGCATTGTGGCTCAATTTTGCTGTGAACCTAAAACTGCTCTATAAAATAAAGTCTATTTAAACACACACACACACACACCTAGTAAATAGCAGGACCAGGAGTCAAAACTAGGTCTTTCCCCTTGGTTTATAGTGAGTTACTGTCATCAATAGCCTGTTTAGCTCCACTGCACAGGTAGCAATTATGACAGGGCATGTGTGGTGTGCGTGCTATCCTACTTCAGATCACACTGTTGTGTCTGAGTGTGTGGCAAGGGTTGGGGTTTAATGTTAAGCTGTAGCATGTGGTATAAAAAGAAAGAATTGGAAGAAGAAATCTTGAATTAATTTCTGACTTTATCACCTAGTAGCTGTGTGATCTTGGGCATGTCAGTTTGGTTTTTGTTTCCTCATCTGTAAATTGCAACTGAGTCATTGTGAGGGTCAAATAAAATCAAATACATACAAAGGACTTTGAAATCATAAGCAACTATTCCCATATTAGTTGTCTCACGCATGACATGTGCGCGCGTTCACACACATGCACACATGTACATATCCACGTGATTAAAAGAGTAACCAGGAAATTTAGCTTCCAATTCTCTAATCCATCAACACCACTAAGCTGCCTCTGTCATCTATAAAATGGACTGGTTGGGCTGGTACCTCCATCTCTGAGGGATTTTTCAGTCTCAGAGCTCTGATTCCCACAATCCTCTAAGAACTCTACTGCAGTGCTGTCTGGGCCTCCCACCCTGCCCATTCCCACCAGGCTTATCACCCTGTACCCACTCCCCATGGCATTTTCCTGACCTTCACCTTCCCCACGTTCCAACACTGAGTCCCTCATGCTCTCTGAAAAAAGGTGCAATGGTGACACTCAGCCTTCACTGTCTGAGGAACACTGTCAATAAAAAGGGCTCTGTGGGCCAGCATCACATCTGCTGTTGACATAAGTGGCCACAATTTGACTGTGGTTTTTATATCTTCTTTTTCCTATTCTTTTTTTTCAATGTCATTTCAAGACTTGAAAAATGCCACATAATTTTGTGTGAATTGTTATTGCCCAGCCCTAACACCCCCACAGCCCTAGAGGCCTATAAACTGTGTCACTGGCTCAGAATTTGAGGGGCTCCCAGCAGGTATTTTAAGGGGTAGTTTGAGAAATAGAGGAAGAAAGACAGGCAGGAGGGAGTGGACATGACCCCAGGGTCCCAGCAGCTTCACTTTAATCTGCTTTATACTAACTTCTGCATAAAATCTTATTTAAGAAAAGGGTTCCCTTGCTTTAAAAGGTTTAAAAACTACTGATGTCTCTCTCCTATTACTAAGAAGAGATCAACTATTATCCTCTGACCCCCTTAAACCATGAAGAGAGCTCGACACCTTTTAACTTCATCATAGAAGTGAAAGGTGAGAAGTGTTCCATATCAACTTGACAAAGCTCTCTTATTAATCATTCATTGAACAGTGAGTCATGTTTAAAATCCACCTATCCTGAATGCAAAAAACTAAAGGGGAATTTTACTCACCACAACCAAAAGCAACTCCGGGCCTCAGGGGACATTCCCATGAGAGCTGTGTGACCTGAGATCCCATTTATGTCAAATCAAGCTTTTGCCTAATAAATATCAATCAGGAGATAAGCAGCCAGGACAGGAGTGTTAAATAAGTGAGGAACACAGCTTAGCAATGTTTTTGTGTGTGTTTTGTTTTGACACAAAGAGAAAGACAGAGAGAGGGACAGATAGGGACAGACAGGAAGGGAGAGAGATGAGAAGCATTCATTCTTCATTGCGGCTCCTTAGTTGTTCATTGATTGCTTTCTCCTATGTTCCTTGATGGGGGGTGGGGGGGCTCCAGCTGAGCCAGTGACCCCTTGCTCAAGCCAGCGATCTTTGGGTTCAAGCCAGAGACCACAGGGTCATGTCTATAATCCCACACTCAAGCCAGCGACCCTACACTTAAGCTGGATGAGCGCAAGTTCAAGCTGGCAACCTCAGGGTTTGGAACCTGGGTCCTCTACCTCTCATTCGGACACTCTATCCATTGCACCACTGCCTGATCAGACAGCAATGTTTTGAATATAATGTATTTTAGTCTAGAACTCCACTGCCCAATATTTTAGCTACTAGCTATTTAAATGTAAATATATTTATATTAAATAACATTTAAACTTCAGATCCTCAGTCACACTAGCCAAATTTCATGTTCTCCATAACCTATATATGGCTGCTATCCTGAACAGTGAGGATGGACATGTTAAAGAACATTTCCATTACTGCTGACAGGTCTATTAGGCAGTGTTGAAGTCACCCAATCTAATTTTTAATCATCCATTTGGCCAACCTGTTCCGCTCATCAGGCCCTGCACTGGTAGCTCCTTCCATGAACCATTCCCCCAAAAGTTTTCCTTTCCCCTTTTTCCTGACCTTACGATTCCTGGAGCAGTGAGAGTGTAAGTGTCTGAATGAAAGTGTAAATCTGCATGCATGAGTTTGTAAGCATATTCTGAAGTATGCCTTTATTCTCACTTTGGTAGACTGTTTACCATGGGTCTGCCCTGCCCAGTCTTCACTAGCAGAAGAGACAGATAGGGGTATTTTTTCTCAAAAATTTTCTAATTATGTAAGTATTTCATTAGGGATCCTTACATATATTCAGACCTGGATCTGAGATCTTCTACTGTTATACAGAAACTGTTTAATATAAATACATATTAGAAACAGAATTTAAGAGTTGAAGGGACCTGACCTGTGGTAGTGTAGTGAATAAAGCATCTGCTTGTAATGCTGAGGTTGCTGATTCAAAGCCCTGGGGTTGCCCAGTCAAGGCACATATGAGAAACAACTATGAATTGATGCTTCCTGTTCCTCCTTTCCTTTATCTCTCTCTCTCTAAAATCAATAAACAAAATCTTTTAAAAAACATATTACTCTCTGGTCCTTTACAGAAAAAATTTTCACCTGTGGTGGTGCAGTCAATAAAGTGTGGACCTGGAACAGGGGTCGGGAAACTTTTTGGCTGAGAGAGCCATGAATGCCACATATCTTATTTTATTTATTTTTATTTTTTAACATTATTCATTATTAATTTTAATGCAGTGACATTGATAAATTAGGGTACATATGTTCAGAGAAAACATCTCCAGATTATTTTGACATTTGATTATGTTGCTTACCCCTCGCCCAAAATCAATTCTCTTCCATCACCTTCTACCTGGTTTCCTTTGTGCCCCTCCCCTCCCCCCACACCCTCTCTCTTCTTCCCCGAACCCTCCCCCCAAACCTCTCTCCCCATTACCATCACATTCTTGTCCATGTCTCTGAGTCTCATTTTTATGTCCCATCTATGTATGGATTCATATACTTCTTAGTTTTTTCTGATTTACTTATTTCACTCCATATAGTGTTATCAAGGTCCATCCATGTTATTGTAAATGATCCGATGTCATCATTTCTTATGGCTGAGTAGTATTCCATAGTATATATGTACACCAAAGCTTTATAATCAACTCGTCCACTGATGGACACTTGGGCTGTTTCCAGATCTTCACAATTGTGAACAATGCTGCAATAAACATGGGGGTGCATTTCTCCTTTTGGACCAGTTCTATGGTGTTCTTAGGGTATATTCCCAAAAGTGGGATAGCTGGGTCAAAAGGGAGTTCAATTTTTAATTTTTTGAGGCCTCTCCATACTATTTTCCACAGTGGCTGCACCAGTCTACATTCCCACCAGCAGTGCAGGAGGGTTCCCTTTTCTCCACATCCTCGCCAGCACTTATTCTGTGTTGTTTTCTGGATAGCACCATTGTAACTGGTGTGAGGTGATATCTCATTGTGGTTTTAATTTGCATTTCTCTAATGATTAGTGATGTTGAGCATTTTTTCATATGCCTATTGGCCATTTGTATGTCCTCTTTGGAGAAGTGTCTATTCATTTCTTTTGCCCATTTTTTAAAATTTTTTTATTAATTTTAATGGGGTGATAGCAATAAATCAGGGTACATATGTTCAAAGAAAACATGTGCAGGTTATCTTTTCAATCAATTATGTTGCATACCCATCACCCAAAGTCAGATTGTCCTCCGTCACCTTCTATCTAGTTTTCTTTGTGCCCCTCCTCCTTCCTCTCCCTCTCCTCCCCCCTGTAACCACCACACTCTTGCCCATGTCTCTTAGTCTCATTTTTATGTCCCACTTATGTATGGAATAATGCAGTTCTTGTTTTTTTCTGATTTACTTATTTCATTCCATATAATGTTATCAAGATCCCACCATTTTGTTGTAAATGATCCAAAGTCATCATTTCTTATGGCTGAGTAGTATTCCATAGTGTATATGTGCCACATCTTCTTTATCCAGTCATCTATTGAAGGGCTTGTTTGAGCAAGGGGTACTTGGTTTGCTGTAGCCCCACAGTTAAGGCACATATGAGAAAGCAATCAATGAACTTAGTGCCACAACAAAAAACTGATGATTGATGCTTCTCATCTTTCTCCGTTCTTGTCTGTCTTTCCCTATCTATCTCTCCCTCTGACTCTTTCTCTATCTCTGTAAATAAAAAAAAGTCAAAATAACCTGGAGATGTTTTCTCTGAACCTATGTATCCTGATTGATTAATGTCACCCAATTAAAATTAAGAAAAAAATTTTTTTTAAATTGTATAAAAAAACTGAAATAAAAGATGTTGCACCAATTTGAACCATGGTGTCTGTTTATTCAAATCAAGGATCACACTTTCATTCTGAGAATAATTTGATTAGATAATTGGAACAGTTAATAATTAAGGCATGACGGGCTAGCTCACACACCTTTATGAGTGTGTGCTCATATTTGACTACAAAGGGCCCATAGAGTTTCCCTGCTGGGTAGACTCCTCCACATTTCTGTGGAATCTGGTGAACAGGGTAGAGGAAGATGCTATTACTCTAAAATTCTTCCTCATATTACCTCAATTTTTTTTCTTACTTGATGCAATGGTCCCCCGATGAGGGCAACACCCACAGGTGTGAGTAGCGGGGATGATCGCTAAACAAGAAACTGTCACTATATCTTTAAATCTTTATGTCAGATTTCATAAGGGCCTGATGGAGTGGGTTGTGTCTTTATCTTATCTGCCAAAATTCTGGTTCACCTCAAATGCACCTGTACTTTTCAATGTTCAAGGAAGCCCACTAGCTCTGTACTTGTGTATCGTGTGTATCCCCACCCTGTGGAAGTGGAAGTGGATTGCTAGACTAGGATTGCTGCCAGCTTTCTATTTATTTATTTTTTTTTTTATTTTTTTTTTTATATATAATTTTATTTTTTTAATGGGGTGACATCAATAAATCAGGATACATATATTCAAAGATAACAAGTCCAGGTTATCTTGTCGTTCAATTATGTTGCATACCCACCACCCAAAGTCAGATTGTCCTCTGTCACCTTCTATCTTGTTTTCTTTGTGCCCCTCCCCACCCCCTATCCCTCTCCCATTCCCCCCTCCCCCCCGTAACCACCACACTCTTATAAATGTCTCTTAGTTTCACTATTATGTCCCACCTACGTATGGAATAATACAGTTCCTGTTTTTTTCTGATTTACTTATTTCGCTTCGTATCATGTTATCAAGATCCCACCATTTTGCTGTAAATGTTCCGATGTCATCATTTCTTATGGCTGAGTAGTATTCCATAGTGTATATGTGCCACATCTTCTTTATCCAGTCATCTATTGATGGGCTTTTTGGTTGTTTCCATGTCCTGGCCACTGTGAACAATGCTGCAATAAACATGGGGCTGCATGTGTCTTTACATATCAATGTTTCTGAGTTTTTGGGATATATACCCAGTAGAGGGATTGCTGGGTCATAAGGTAGTTCTATTTTCAGTTTTTTGAGGAACCACCATACTTTCTTCCATAATGGTTGTACTACTTTACATTCCCACCAACAGTGTATGAGGGTTCCTTTTTCTCCACAGCCTCTCCAACATTTGCTGTTACCTGACTTGCTAATAACAGCTAATCGAACAGGTGTGAGGTGGTATCTCATTGCCGTTTTGATTTGCATTTCTCTAATAGCTAAAGAAGATGAGCATCTTTTCATACATCTGTTGGCCATTTGTATTTCTTCCTGGGAGAAGTGTCTATTCATATCCTCTTCCCATTTTTTTATTGGATTGTTTGTTTGTTTGTTGTTGAGTTTTATGAGTTCTTTGTATATTTTGGATATTAGGCCCTTATCTGAGCTGTCGTTTGAAAAAATCATTTCCCATTTAGTTGGCTTTCTGTTTATTTTGTTATCAGTTTCTCTTGCTGAGCAAAAACTTCTTAGTCTGATGTAGTCCCATTCATTAATTTTTGCCTTCACTTCTCTTGCCATTGGAGTCAAATTCATAAAATGCTCTTTAAAACCCAGGTCCCTGAGTTGAGTACCTATGTCTTCTTCTATGTACTTAATTGTTTCAGGTCTTATGTTTAGATCTTTGATCCATTTTGAGTTAATTTTTGTACAGGGGGACAAACTGTAGTCCAGTTTCATTCTTTTGCATGTGGCTTTCCAGTTTTCCCAGCACCATTTATTGAAGAGGCTTTCTTTTCTCCATTGTGTGTTGTTGGCCCCTTTATCAAAAATTATTTGACTATATATATGTGGTTTTATTTCTGGACTTTCTATTCTGTTCCATTGGTCTGAGTGTCTATTTTTCTGCCAATACCATGCTGTTTTGATTGTCGTGGCCCTATAATAGAGTTTGAAGTCAGGTATTGAAATGCCCCCAGCTTCATTCTTTTTCTTTAGGATTGCTTTGGCTATTCGGGGTTTTTTATAGTTCCATATAAATCTGATGATTTTTTGCTCTATTTCTTTAAAAAATGTCATTGGAAGTTTGATGGGAATTGCATTAAATTTGTATATTGCTTTGGGTAATATAGCCATCTAGATTATATTTATTCTTCCTAGCCAAGAACAAGGTATATTCTTCCATCTCATTATATCTTTTTCGATTTCCCTTAACAATGGTTTATAGTTTTCATTATATAAGTCCTTTACATTCTTTGTTATGTTTATTCCTAAGTATTTTATTTTTTTTGTTGCAATCGTGAAGGGGATTATTCTTTTGAGTTCCTTCTCAGTTGTTTCATTGTTGGCATATAGAAAGGCTATTGACTTCTGTATGTTAATTTTGTATCCTGCGACCTTACTGTATTGGCTTATTGTTTCTAGTAGTCTTTTTGTGGATTCTTTGGGGTTTTCGATGTATAGTATCATATCATCTGCAAATAGTGATACCTTTACTTCTTCTTTTCCGATATGGATGCCTTTTATTTCTTTGTCTTGTCTGATTGCTCTGGCTAGAACCTCTAGTACCACATTAAATAAGAGTGGAGAGAGTGGACAACCCTGTCTTGTTCCTGATTTAAGGGGGAAAGCCTTCAGTTTAGTGCCATTTAATATGATGTTAGCTGATGGTTTATCATATATGGCCTTTATCATGTTGAGATATTTTCCTTCTATACCCATTTTGTTGAGAGTCTTAAACATAAAATTGTGTTGTATTTTATCGAAAGCCTTTTCTGCGTCTATTGATAAGATCATGTGGTTTTTGTTCTTTGTTTTGTTGATATGGTGTATTACGTTAACCGTTTTACGTATGTTGAACCATCCTTGAGATTCTGGGATGAATCCCACCTGATCATGATGTATTATTTTTTTAATATGTTGTTGTATTTGATTTGCTAGTATTTTGTTTAGTATTTTAGCATCTGTATTCATTAGAGATATTGGTCTGTAGTTTTCTTTTTTTGTGCCATCCTTGCCTGGTTTTGGTATGAGGGTTATGTTGGCTTCGTAAAATGTGTTTGGAAGTATTGCTTCTTCTTCAATTTTTTGGAAGACTTTGAGTAGAATAGGAACCAAGTCTTCTTTGAATGTTTGATAAAATTCGCTGGTATAGCCGTCAGGGCCTGGACTTTTATTTTTGGGGAGGTTTTTAATGGTTTTTTCTATTTCTTCTCTACTGATAGGTCTGTTTAGGCTTTCTGCTTCTTCTTGACTCCGTCTAGGAAGGTTGTATTTTTCTAGGAATTTATCCATTTCTTCTAGGTTGTTGAATTTAGTGGCATAAAGTTTTTCATAGTATTCTACAATAATTCTTTGTATATCTACGGTGTCCGTGGTGATTTCTCCTCTTTCATTTTGGATTTTGTTTATATGAGTTCTTTCTCTTTTTTCCTTGGTAAGTCTTGCCAAGGGTTTGTCAATTTTGTTGATCTTTTCAAAGAACCAGCTCCTTGTTCTATTAATTTTTTCTATAGTTTTTCTGTTCTCTAATTCATTTATTTCTGCTCTGATTTTTATTATCTCCTTTCTTCGGCTGGTTTTGGGTTGTCTTTGTTCTTCTTTTTCTAGTTCCTTGAGGTGGGAAGTTAAGTGGTTCACTTGGGCTCTCTCTTGTTTGTTCATATATGCCTGAAGTGATATGAACTTCCCTCTTATCACTGCTTTTGCTGCATCCCATAGATTCTGATATGTCGTATTGTCATTTTCATTAGTCTGTATATATCTTTTGATCTCTGCACTTATTTCTTCTTTGACCCATTCATTTTTTAAAAGTATGTTGTTTAGTTTCCACATTTTTGTGGGATTTTTTTCCTCTTTTTTGCAGTTGAATTCTAGTTTCAAGGCTTTATGATCAGAAAATATGCTTGGTACAACTTCAATTTTTCTGAATTTGCTGATGTTGTTTTTGTGGCCCAACATATGGTCAATTCTTGAGAATGATCCATGTACACTGGAGAAAAATGTATACTCAGTCACTTTGGGATGAAATGTCCTGTAGATGTCTATCATATCCAGGTGCTCTAGTGTTTTGTTTAAGGCCACTATGTCTTTGTTGATTCTCTGTTTGGATGACCGATCTAGAGCCGTCAGCAGTGTATTGAGGTCTCCAAGTATGATTGTATTTTTGTCAGTTTTTGTTTTAAGGTCAATAAGTAGCTGTCTTATATATTTTGGTGCTCCTTGGTTTGGTGCATATATATTAAGAATTGTTATGTCTTCTTGATTCAGTGTCCCCTTAGCCATTATGAAATGGCCATTTTTGTCTCTGAGTACTTTTCCTGTCTTGTAGTCAGCATTATCCGATATGAGTATTGCTACACCTGCTTTTTTTTGGATGTTATTTGCTTGGAGTATTGTTTTCCAGCCTTTCACTTTGAATTTGTTTTTATCCTTGTTACTTAGATGAGTTTCCTGTAGGCAGCATACAGTTGGATTTTCTTTTTTAATCCATTCTGCTACTCTGTGCCTTTTTATTGGTGAGTTTAATCCGTTTACATTTAGTGTAATTATTGACACTTGTGAGTTCCCTATTGCCATTTTATATCTTGCTTTCTGTTAGTTTTGTGTCTTGTTTGATCCTTCTCTTTTGTTTTTCTATCTTTTGTTTTTATTTGGTTGTATTCCATACATCTTTCCACTGTTGCTATCTTTTTTATCTCATGTGCTTCTGTGGTGGTTTTTTCAATGGTGGTTACCTTTGAATAATGAAAAGGGTCCCTACCCTGTTCATTGTAGCGAACTATTTTGTGAGTACTTTTGCACTCCATCGTCCTTTGCTACTGTTAATCTCCATCTTCTCCCCCCCTTTCTTTTTGTTGTTGTCACAGTTTAAATTTGGTTTTCTTGTGTTCTTCTTGGAGCTTTTACTTGTGGCTCTGTTTTTTTTTTGTTCTTTGTATCTGATTGGAGAACCCCCTTTAGTAATTCCTGGAGTGGGGGTTTTCTGATGATAAATTCCCTCATCTTTTCTGTATCTGTGAATGTTTTTATTTCTCCTTCATATTTGAAGGATAGCTTTGATGGGTATAGTATTCGTGGCTGAAAGTTCCTCTCTTTCAGGACTTTAAATATTGGGGTCCACTCTCTTCTAGCTTGTAGAGTTTCTGCTGAGAAATCTGATGATAATCTAATGGGCCTTCCTTTATATGTTGTATTCTTCTTTTCCCTGCTGCCAGCTTTCTAGACCAGCACATTGGCCAAACCTAAATCCTTTCCAAATAAAACTGTAAATGGCTGGTAAAAAATAAAATGATAGGCCCAGGCCAGTTGGATCAGTGGTAGAGCATTGACCTGGTATGTAGAAGTCCTAGATTTGATTTCTGGTCAGATCACACAGGAGAAGCAAGTATCTGTTTCTCCAACCCTCCCCCTCCCCCTTCTCTTTTTCTTTATCCCTCTTGCAGCTATGATTCAACTGGATCGAGTGCATCAAACCAGGCACTGCGGATGGCTCTGTGGAGCTTCCACCTCAGGTGCTAAAAAATAGCTTGGTTGTGAACATGTCCCTATCTATCCTTCTCTCTGTCTCTCTCTCTGTCTTTGTCTCCCTTTCTCACACACACACACAAACATACATACACACACACACACACACACACACACACACACAGGGATTTCTGAGCAATCAGAGAAATATAGATTGGTCTGAATACTGGTCATGATTGTTTCTTAAGTGTGATAGCAGTACTGTAGTTTGGTAGAAGATGCACTCATTTTTAAGAGACCTGCTGAAATATTTTGGAGCCGAGTATTATATCTGTTACTTTTTCTTAATTGGTTCAGAAAACACATATATAGACAGAAGTAAAAAAGCAAATGACTGAAGCATATATTACAGTTAACAACTGTTAAATTAAGGTTGTTGTATGTGGCTGGTCAGTTTATTATCATTTCAACTTTTTTTTCTGTGTATTTACAGTTTTACATTAACAAAAAGCTGAGGGAACGAAAGCAAGTGGATGCCTCTTATCCATTTACAAATGTGTCCTGGAGATAAGCTGGAATAGGGTAGGGGTCAGGCAGCAATCTGAGCCCAGGAAATTCCCAAGTAGGTCATTTATACAAAATGCAGGTCCTCAGGCAAACGTAGAGTCTGAAGGCTTTATTTTGAATCAATTCCTGAATGATTCTCCTAATGGAGGAGGCCCAAGCAAGGCTACCACACATGTGTGGAAGCAAACACCCAAATATGTGAGCCAAGACAACTCACTCACCACAAGCAGTCTGAGGCAGTCTCCATAGCAGTAACCTCATCAGCCATGCATGGGAAGGGTGGGCCAGGAGAGAAAAGCTGTGGGGACTAATCTTGGGGATGGAGCAGGGATTTAAGAAGCTGAAGGTAACAAAAACACTGCTAGAATTAATTAGTAAGCTCAGCAATGGGCAGGATACAAGACCAAGAGATAAAAATGCATTTTAAGCCTATGTCCCAACAATGAACATGCAGAAACCAAAATTAAAAACAATACTATTTGGGGTTTCTGGCCTGGCATGTAAAGAGCTTAAAAATCATTATTCCCATCTCCTAACAAGAATGAAAATGGAATAAACTAAAAACCAACAATGCGTCTTAGCCCTATCAGAGATTTGAGGTCACAGGGCAAACCAATACCTTAAAAACTAGAGACACAGGCAAAGAGAACTGCTGTTTATCAGGAGCAGATGGCTGGAGCCCGAAATACAACAGGACACTGGTGCTGTAAGGATGAATGCTGGGGGCTGTGCCTGAACTAGCTTGAGTCAACAAGTCATAGGAGGCCAGGCTCAGGGGAGCCTCCCACTTTCCCAAACCTCAGAAAACCCTTACAGTTAAGATCAGAGAAAAACGCCCTCTCGCTTCTAACAAGTAGACAATAAAGTGACTGCTATTGACTTTATTATATCCCCCAAAAATTCATATTGAAGACCTAACCCGCAATCTTATTATATTTGGAGATAGGAGTTTTAGGAGGTAATTAAATTAAATGAGCTCAAAGGATGGTGTTCTAATCTGATAGTACTATGACCTGATAAGAAGGAAAAGAAGAGACAGTCTCTCCCTCTGTGTGCACACTCTGAGGGACGGTCCTGTGCAGACAGTGAGAGGGCAGACATCTACAAGCCAAGGAGAGAGTTCTCACCAGGAGCCAAATCAGCCAGCACCCTCATCTGGAACTTCTGGCCTCCAAAAGCGTGGCACAATAAATCTCTGTTGTTTAAGCCCCCAGTCTGTGGTGTTTTGTAGCCGGAGCAGACTGATACAGTGACCATTTTGAAGTATATTCACAGCACTCTCTTCTTCACTGGCTCTTAGAGGAAATTACTTTCTCAGAGTGGAACCAACATAGGGATACCCAGTGGCCAGAATAAAAGAGCAACACCACCAAATGCTGACAAGGATAATATGGAGAAACTGTATCACCAACAATTTCCACATTGCTGCTGGAATGTAAATGTTATTCAGCAATAGAAAGAAGCTATGCCACTTGGATGACTCTCCAGGATTATGATATGTGTGCACAGCCAGTTCCAAAGGCTATATTCTATATTATTCCTTTTATATAACACTTTGAAATCACACAGTTTTAGAAGTGAAGGGAATATTATTGGTTATCAGGAGTTGGGGTGGGAGTAGTTGGGCAGGAAAGAGGTGGGTATGGTTATAAAAGAACAACATGAAGGGGCCTTGTGGTATTAGAACTTAAGTATCTTGACTATGGTGGTGGATACATAAACCTACACAGGGAATAAAATTGTGTGAACTTACACACGATCACACACATGATTACACAAGTATAACTGGTGAAATCTGAATAAGATCCATGCCTTGTATCAATGTCAATAGCTTGGTTGTATTATTTGTAACAGGCTGATTTATGTCCTCCCAAAATTTACATATGGAAGCCAAAACCCCCAGTACCTCAGAATATAACTATATTGAAAGATAGGGTCTTTAAGAGAGGTAATTGAGGTAAAATGAGGTTATATGAGGGGCCCTAATTCAATATGACGTGTCCTAATAAAAAGAGATTTAAACCAGACACAAACCAGGGAAGACCATGTAAGGACATAAGGAGAAGACAGCTGTCTACAAGTCATTAATAACGATGGTAACATTATAACCCATTGAATAAAACAGGAAATCTATGATAAGACTGTAGTGATGTAACTAAAAAATAAATGGGGAGAAAAGAAAGCTCTTACACTGAAATACCAACTATTAAATACGAAAGGAATAGTGGGGTTAGTCACCAACTGGCTGCCATCATAGAAATCATAGTAATAATTGACTCATCAAAAAACAAAAGATGCTGAAGTAAGTGTGAGTTTGATGAAGAACAGAGCATTTACATACTATCAAAGTATCCACTCATAAAATGAGAAGAATAACTTTACTGTGGAGTAGCCTGGCCAGCACTGCCTATTCAAGAATCACTAATAAAGGGGCCAATCATTGTATCCAACTGGATGAAATGAGAAGAATACTACCATTTTTTATATTTCTGCCAAAGATGCATTATCTAAATCTAATTACAAGGAAACATCAAACAAAGTGAGGAACTTCCTACAAAATAACTGCTTGTTATCTTTGAAAGTGCCAAGGTCTGCAGTGTGTGAAGCATCAACCTGGAATGCTGAGGTTCCTGCTCCTCTCCCTTCTCTCTCTCTCTCTCTCTCTCTCTCTCTCTCTCTCCCTCTCTTTTTTCTTCTAAAATGAATAAAGTCTTTAAAAAAGTTCCAAGGTCCTAAAGCCCCAGGGCAGACTGATTAAAAGAGACTGAAGGCCAAACAAGATTCTGACCGTGTTGGAGAGCTGGCAGAGCTGAACAGGTGGGATGTAAAGCAGGGACTCTGCACCACATTCATTTCCTGATTTTGAGGAATGAGGGGGTTGATGGGTCACAACTCACTCTCAAATCTTTCAGAAAAAAGTTCCCTATTTTCCTTTTGTACATTTGATATTATTTCAAAAAAAATGGAAAAAAGAAAGGTGTGGCATTAGCTTCATGCCAGGTGTGGATACTTGACCTGTTTGCTGAGCTCGTCCATTTCAGAGAAGGTTTTCTCATCGTCTCTTACAGATTCCAATTCCTTTCTGTTGATGAAGCAAAATTAACATATCACTTTGACCAGCCAGTTTCTTTTTTCCCAGTCATCACCCAGTGTAACTGCAGCCTTGGATGTGTAGCCACACAACACTACCACACCTGCTCCTTGTACACTGCAACCACTCTGCCTGTTCTACACTATACCAGCTGCGGCTACTGACCAATGTGGATCCCAGTCCTCAGAGCCAGAGGACACTGCCACGATTACAGAACATCCTTCACGGCACTTCTCAGTTCACCCACTAATTCCTCTTCAGCACAGCCTGAGACTACTCACTACCAGCAGCATAAAGACCAAAGTGGCCTTACATTCAAGAAGTTCTTGTCCAAGGGCTGCTGGCAGCAAACGAAAAACATGGTTTCTAGATTGAAAAAAGAGTTTTAGATTTCAGAATTGCTACAACATCATAGCAATAACTTACTGACCACCTGCTTTGCATTTCACATTTTAATTAATCATCACAGCAATTTTATCAAATCAGCACCGTATTCTCAACATTTTAGAGCTGAGCTAATCTTTAACTTCAGAGTTGAAAAGGAGGAAACCACCTGTCCTTGGATAAAATAGGGCAACTGTGAGAGCAGAACTCCACTGATGTTTTCTGTGTTCCCCTCACCCCCAACACTCTCTCCAGCCTCAGTGCTCAGGTCTTTATGCCTCTTCCCCTACCCACCTCCCCACCCCAGACTCTGACTCACTAAAGTCAATAGTCCAGAAACAAATTTTGGAAGAAAAGTACAGCTGAAACCATTATGAAGACATGAATGAACAGGATTTACATGCCCAGAAAGGCATTATGGGCACCACTCACCCCTGCAAACATACTTGCTGCTTCCCCCTCCCCTTAGCATAATGTGGAGTGTTTCTGTAGACGTGAAAAGTGTGTGCACATGGATTTCAGAGAGATACTGCCTGTGCTGGAGCTGCGTGCTGTGGTGGTGACTTCTTGACTCACTCACACACTTTCTACCTCAAACTTCTGAGACCAGACACTCAGGAATGAAGGTGGCTGATAACATTTTCAAGGAGGTATGAGTCCTTTCATGCATGGCCAGGCTGGTCAGAGGTCAACACAGCTCACCAACATAGGGTATTCTGGAATGTGAGGTTGATCTGTGAACACATCCCATTTTCCACAGCAATAATATCTTCTAAGCTCCTTCTACAAAGAATGAAATGTGTGATAGGTGTAAGTTCTGAGTGGAACCACTGAGACAGGGCCCTTACCTCTGTGCATCATTTGTCCTTTCTGTAGACTCAAGCTCTTGCTAAATTCTCCCCAGCTCATTTTTCAACACTGTGTTTTCTTCAGAAAGCCTATTTAACTCAATTCTGCATGAAAAATAGAAAAGAGAAAGAAGAGTGGAAACTCCAGCCACTAGGACCATATGCAGACCACACAAGTCTGGTCTTGAAGTTGGAAGTCATGGCAATCCTGCAGTCTATATTTCCCTTTCCCTAGAGCTTACTCTTCCTTTTTCTCTATCCACTGTTTACACGATATGGGTTGCATCTCCCTAGAAATAAGCCACAAGAAACAGAGCTTTCTAAGCTTCCAAAATGGTCACACAATCAGCAACTTACTAATGTATTCGGTACCTTGGTTCCATTTACTTTGTGTTTATAGCTGACCTGTTTCTGCATCTTATAACCTCTAACTCAGTGGTAGTCAACCTGGTTCTTACCTCCCACTAGTGGGTGTTCCAGCTTTCATGGTGGGCAGTAGCAAAGCAACCAAAGTATAAATAAAATGATAGATTTAACTATAGTAAGTTGTTTTATAGAGATTTATTCTGCCAAACTTAGCAAAAATCTGACATAAAGTACTTGATAAGTAATTATTATTATATGCTTTAACTTGCTGTAACTCTGCTTTATAAGTTTTATAAAGTAAAGTTACTTCCCTACTTTATAAATTACCATACTGAGGAAATTTCTAACCAGTGGGTGGTTAGAAAATTTTACTACTAACAGAGATACAAAGTGGGTGGTAGGTATAAAAAGGTTGACTACTCCTGCTCTAACTGAAATGTGTCCATGGTTGGTAGCAATGCACAATGTTGGTGTGAGTCCTTAGGTCAGTAGTTCTCAAAGTGTGTGTTAGGGTGCACAGGTGCACCCTAGATTTCCAAGTGCACCCTATGGTATTCCAGAGAAATATGTGCCTTTTGGGGACCAAAAAACCAACAGGGTTTTGGAGTTTAGATTTTTGGTGGACAGAGGTGTAGGGTCTTTAAGCTTTAAGATGACAGTCTGACCAACCCCTACTTTACTTGCATGATAAGGTTGCAAAAGGCTGTTAAGCTGTGGTGCTGGGTTGTTTACACTAACCCCCATGTTCCCTAGAAAGACCAGAGGCAAGTCTCTTCTATCCTTTGTTTGGTTTAAAGTTAAGATGATATGTATAGTGGGGGTTTTTTGCACTTGGTAAAAATTCTGTGTTTCCTTGGAAACATGATCAAAGATCTCATTGATTTGTTAATGGCCCACTTTGTCCTATAAGTAAAGCAAGATGTGGTTTTGAGCCACGCTTTGTTCTTGCCAGCAGCAAATTACACGGCCCTCCCAACCCTGTATTTCCTTAATTCCACACCGTTCCCAGTTGGGACCTGGAATTATTAGCTGCTCTGGTTCACAGCATGCGTCCAGATATAAAAATAAATATAGATACTCTATTATACCATTTTATTATGGAAATACCACTCTTTTTGTTAACACATTATTATTATATTTATTATTAACACATCATTATATTATTTTTAGATAAATACACCCAAATAAAATAAATAGATTTTTCAAAAAGAAGCATGAATTTGAAGAATCCAATTCTAGAAGTGAACAAACATTAAATGTAAATAAAATAGGACTTGAAGGCTGATGGGCAGATTTTAATTTGTAGCATTTTCCTTCACTTAACACTGAACAATATAATTGGATTAAAACCGATTCATGGAAGTAACAAGTAATTTTGGTTTAACATTAACAGAAGAACTGGCAGCTATATCCACTGATCATGGACTGATAATTAAACAAAAAAAAATTGTCTCTTGAAGCCTTTTGGATTTCTATAAAAGAAAAATATGTGGCAATATCTTAAAAAGCTTTGAACATTTTACTACAATTTTCAACATCCTTTTTATGTGAATTAGGATTTACAACCCTCAACACAATTAAGAGTAAAAAGAGAGAAATTCTTCAATGTATTGACATGAAAATGAGAGTTTGCCTTTCAAATATACACCCAAACTTTGAAGAAATTGCTAGGACAAATCAGGCTCATGTTTCTCATAAACACAAGAATGAAAAACCTTAACACATTTGCACTGGGACCTGTTGAATTTACTAAATCTTACTAAGAATGTGTGTGTGTGTGTATATATAACATTTCTGTCTTTTTTATCCTTCCTTTTTACAAATTCTAAAAAGCATAACTCAAAAAATGTAACATAAAAATGTTTTTTAATGGGAGATGACGTCAGAGTAATGGCGGGGTAGGAAGCGATACTGATAAATCTCCCCCAAAACCCAACAAGATCTTCAACCAGAAACAGAAAAAACTAACCTTGGAGCCTCCAGATGTTTCGCAATACACCTGAAGGTATGGTGGAGCAAAAAATTGGCTAAATATATAACCAAACCCCGAAGGAAATAGGGAGTAAGAAATGCTCCGCCTTCCTCACTAACCTAAACAGGACGGCTTTCTCTGGGATCTGTGAATATAGAAACTGAGGCAGGCAAAGGGGGTGAATAGATCCAGGCCACGGCACAAACGGCCGAACCAGGCTGTGGCACGGAGATCGAAGCCGAGGAAAAACTGTTTCTGTGGCAACCCGGGCAATACAAGCTAACACTCGCGCCAAACCAAGACAAAGAAAGACAAGCGGGGCAGCCATTTTACCCGATCTCCTAGTCGGCGTGCGCAGATAGTGGGCGAGAGATTTCTTCCAAAGCCCTAGAAGTGGGTGCCCGTGTTACCCCACAGAGAGGCAGAGTCAGAGGCCTTTGTGTGGGCCAAAAGCGGAATCTCTGGGCAGCCCCAGTGCCCTGGGAAAGCTGCGCATGGGAGGGAGCGAGAACTAATTCCAACGGTGGAACTTTTCCGTGCTGGTGGGGGTTTCACTCAGAGGGAAACGCGGCCGGCCTCATATCCTGGTCTGCGCACGAAGATAGTGAATGAGAGATTCCTCCTACTGCCTCGGCAGTGTGCGCCCGTGTTATCACACAGAGGGGCAGCGTCAGGGGCTTTGGTGTGGGCCAAAGTGGAATCTCAGGCCGCCCCAGCCCCTTGCAAAAGCCGCACAAGGGGACGGAGCGAGACCAATTCCAACGCTGTAACTTTTCCATGCGGTTGGGGGTTTCACTCAGAGCGTGAGACTGCCGGCCAGATATCCAGGTCTGCGCATGCAGATAGTGAGCGAGAGTTTCCTCCAAGCGCCCCGGGAGTGAGCGCCCGCCTGTGTTACCGGACAAAGTGGCAGAGCCAGAGGTCTTTGAGTGGGCGGAAAGCCCACCTGATTATGCTAACAGCTCTGACTGACTGAGCCTTACCCAGAGCCCTGTGCTGAGTGGAAATAGAGTGGGGAGTTGCCAGCTCTTTGAGCCTCTTACTATCCAGGCAGAGGCAGCAGCAACCCCATAGCTGGATTATCAGGCTACTAATTGAGGAAGGAAAGACTAGGAGAAAGGCTGCAGGAACATGGACTCTCTCACTGTCGGAGCCTATAAATGCTAATGAGCCTCAACTGCCAACGAGACTAAAGCACAATACATGACATCGCCATAGAGACTTATCTACTGCAAACCTCTACCTGAGCATGCCAAAGGGGCAGAACCCGAGGTACAGAGTCACCAACCAGGAAGAAGGAGAGAAAAGAAAAAGCAAGAAGATAACCTCTCAAAATCAAGAATAATCTGCACACTTTATAACCTATCCCATTTTATTATATTTGTTCGTTTGTTTCTCTTATCTTCATTCTTGATATTTTTTTTCGTCCTCCAATTTGGCCGATTAACTCTCTGCCGGTCTTACTCTCTCCTCTCCTTGAACTACACTACCCATAAGTGTTACATCTCCCATTATCTTTTCTTTCCTCTTCCTTTCTCTCTATGAGGGTTGCACTCCAAAACCCTTAACTCTCTCTCTCTCTCTCTTCTTTTTTCTTTTTTCTTCCTTTAGTGGTTCCCTCTTTTTTTTTCTCTCTCTCTTTCTTTTCTCCCTCGATATTAGTTTCTTCCTTTCTCCTTTACATCTCCTCTCATTCAAACCTCAATAACAAACAAATTATCTTATCTGGGACTCAAACTTATGTTTGTGGCATTTTGGGGGTTTTTACTTCACCTTTTTAACTCACTAGCAGTGCTCCCATCCCTGGCTCTCCATTTTATCTAGTTCTTGTTCCACTAAATACAACAGTAATTTTTTAATTTGTCCCCCCATTTTTCTGTTTCTCTCTTATTCCTCTCATCATAACTCTTAGTCAACCAACACCTAAAAGCAAATCATTTTATTCTTGACCCAAAATTTTTCCTTATTTGCTTTTTGTGGGTCCATACCCCCTTCTTTTTTTTTTTTTTTTTTTTTTTGCCCCTTTATTACTTTTCCGCAATTCAGGTCCTACATTACAGGCATTGTTTCTTCACAGTTCACCACAAGATTTTCTCAAGAAAGAGGGGAGAGGAGAAGAGAGGAAAAAAGGAGGGAGGGGGAATAATTTCCTTTTTTAAAAAATTTTTATTTTATATTATTTTTCTTTATTTCATTATTAATTTTTTTAAAAAAACCACTCTTTTCGACTTTTTATTTTTTTAACTTTTTATTCTTTATTAAATCTCATTAATACTATCAACAAAACCACCCTCAAATGCCAATAAGGAAGAGAAAATTGAATATCATGGATACAAAAGAAAAAGAGGTAACACAGCTAGATGACGAACAATCTATGGAGAGAAAATTTAATAAATTGGAAACGTTGGACCTAAATGACAGAGAATTCAAGATAGAAATCCTAAAAATACTCAGAGATATACAAGAAAACACAGAAAGGCAATTTAGGGAGCTCAGAAAACAGCTCAATGAACACAAAGAATATATTTCCAAAAAAATTGAAACTATAAAAACAAATCAAACAGAGATGAAAAACTTAATTCACGAGCTGAAAAACGAGGTAACAAGCTTAGCTAATAGAACAGGTCAGATAGAAGAGAGGATTAGTGAAATAGAAGACAAGCAACTTGAGGCACAACAGAGAGAAGAAGAAAGAGACTCAAAAATTTTTAAAAATGAGATAGCCCTACGAGAATTATCTGACTCCATAAAAAAAAATAACATAAGAATAATACGTATATCAGAGGGAGAAGAGAGAGAAAATGGAATGGAGAACATACTCAAACAAATAATAGATGAGAACTTCCCAAGCCTGTGGAAAGAACTAAAGCCTCAAATTCATGAAGCAAACAGAACTCCGAGTTTTCTAAACCCCAACAAACCAACTCCAAGGCATATCATAATGAAATTGGCACAAACCAACAGCAAAGAAAAAATTCTCAAGGCAGCCAGAAAAAATAAGAATACAATATATAAAGGAAGGCCCATTAGATTATCATCAGATTTCTCAGCAGGAACTCTACAAGCTAGAAGAGAGTGGACCCCAATATTTAAAGTCTTGAAAGAGAGGAACTTTCAGCCACGAATACTATACCCATCAAAGCTATCCTTCAAATATGAAGGAGAAATAAAAACATTCACAGATACAGAAAAGATGAGGAAATTTATCATCAGAAAACCCCCACTCCAGGAATTACTAAAGGGGGTTCTCCAATCAGATACAAAGAACAAAAAAAAAAACAGAGCCACAAGTAAAAGCTCCAAGAAGAACACAATAAAACCAAATTTAAACTGTGACAACAACAAAAAGAAAGGGGGGAAAAGGATGGAGATTAACAGTAGCAAAGGACGATGAAGTGCAAAAGTACTCATAAAGTAGTTCGCTATAATGAACAGGGTAGGAACCCTTTTCATTACTTAAAGGTAGCCACCATTGAAAAAACCACCACAGAAGCATATGAGATAAAACAAATATCAACAGAGAAAAGATGTATGGAATACAACCAAATAAAAACAAAAGATAGTAAAAAAAAAGAGAAGGATCAAACAAGACACAATACTAACAGAAAGCAAAATATAAAATGGCAATAGGGAACTCACAAGTATCAATAATTACACTAAATGTAAATGGATTAAACTCACCAATAAAAAGGCACAGAGTAGCAGAATGGATTAAAAAAGAAAATCTAACTCTATGCTGCCTACAGGAAACTCATCTAAGTAACAAGGATAAAAACTAATTCAAAGTGAAAGGCTGGAAAACAATACTCCAAGCAAATAACATCCAAAACAAAGCAGGCGTAGCAATACTCATATCTGATAATGCTGACTACAGGACAGCAAAAGTTCCTAGAGACAAAAATGGCCATTTCATAATGGCTAAGGGGACACTGAATCAAGAAGACATAACAATTCTTAATATATATGCACCAAACCAAGGAGCACCAAAATATACAAGACAGCTACTTATTGACCTTAAAACAAGAACTGACAAAAATACAATCACACCTGGAGACCTCAATACACCACTGATGGCTCTAGATCGTCATCCAAACAGAGAATCAGCAAAGACATAGTGGCCTTAAACAAAACACTAGAGCACCTGGATATGATAGACATCTACAGGACATTTCATCCCAAAGTGACTGAGTATACATTTTTCTCCAGTGTACATGGATCATTCTCAAGAATTGACCATCTGTTGGGCCACAAAAACAACATCAGCAAATTCAGAAAAATTGAAGTTATACCAAGTATATTTTCTGATCATAAAGCCTTGAAACTAGAATTCAACTGCAAAAAAGAGGAAAAAAATCCCACAAAAATGTGAAAACTAAACAACATACTTTTAAAAAATGAATGGGTCAAAGAAGAAATAAGTGCAGAGATCAAAAGATATATACAGACTAATGAAAATGACAATACGACATATCAGAATGTATGGGATGCAGCAAAAGCAGTGATAAGAGGGAAGTTCATATCACTTCAGGCATATATGAACAAACAAGAGAGAGCCCAAGTGAACCACTTAACTTCACACCTTAAGGAACTAGAAAAAGAAGAACAAAGAAAACCCAAAACCAGCTGAAGAAAGGAGATAATGAAAATCAGAGCAGAAATAAATGAATTAGAGAACAAAAAAACTATAGAAAAAATTAATAGAACAAGGAGCTGGCTCTTTGAAAAGATCAACAAAATTGACAAATACTTGGCAAGACTTACCAAGGAAAAAAGAGAAAGAACTCATATAAACAAAATCCAAAATGAAAGAGGAGAAATCACCACGGACACAGTAGATATACAAAGAATTATTGTAGAATACTATGAAAAACTTTATGCCACTAAATTCAACAACCTAGAAGAAATGGATGATAAATTCCTAGAACAATACAACCTTCCTAGACTGAGTCAAGAAGAAGCAGAAAGCCTAAACAGACCTATTAGTAGAGAAGAATTAGAAAAAACCATTAAAAACCTCCACCAAAATAAAAGTCCAGGCCCTGACGGCTATACCAGCGAATTTTATCAAACATTCAAAGAAGACTTGGTTCCTATTCTACTCAAAGTCTTCCAAAAAATTGAAGAAGAAGCAATACTTCCAAACACATTTTATGAGGCCAACATAACCCTCATACCAAAACCAGGCAAGGATGGCACAAAAAAAGAAAACTACAGACCAATATCTCTAATGAATACAGATGCTAAAATACTAAACAAAATACTAGCAAATCCAATACAACAACATATTAAAAACATAATACATCATGATCAAGTGGGATTCATCCCAGAATCTCAAGGATGGTTCAACATATGTAAAACAGTTAACGTAATACACCGTATCAACAAAACAAAGAACAAAAACCACATGATCTTATCAATAGACATAGAAAAGGCTTTTAATAAAATACAACACAATTTTATGTTTAAGACTCTCAACAAAATGGGTATAGAAAGAAAATATCTCAACATGATAAAGGCCATACATGATAAACCATCAGCTAACAGCATATTAAATGGCACTAAACTGAAGGCTTTCCCCCTTAAATCAGGAACAAGACAGGGTTGTCCACTCTCTCCACTCTTATTTAATGTGGTACTAGAGGTTCTAGCCAGAGCAATCAGACAAGACAAAGAAATAGAAGGTATCCATATCAGAAAAGAAGAAGTAAAGGTATCACTTTTTGCAGATGATATGATCCTATACATCGAAAACCCCAAAGAATCCACAAAAAGACTACTAGAAACAATAAGCCAATACAGTAAGGTCGCAGGATACAAAATTAACATACATGCCAACATGTATGCCAACAATGACACAATTGAGAATGAACTCAAAAGAATAATCCCCTTCACGATTGCAACAAAAAAAAATAAAATACTTAGGAATAAACATAACAAAGAATGTAAAGGACTTATATAATGAAAACTATAAACCATTGTTAAGGGAAATCGAAAAAGATATAATGAGATGGAAGAATATACCTTGTTCTTGGTTAGGAAGAATAAATATAATCAAGATGGCTATATTACCCAAAGCAATCTACAAATTTAATGCAATTCCCATCAAAATTCCAATGACATTTTTTAAAGAAATAGAGCAAAAAATCATCAGATTTATATGGAACTATAAAAAACCCCGAATAGCCAAAGCAATCCTAAAGAAAAAGAATGAAGCTGGGGGCATTACAATACCTGACTTCAAACTCTATTATAGGGCCACGACAATCAAAACAGCATGGTATTGGCAGAAAAATAGACACTCAGACCAATGGAACAGAATAGAAAGTCCAGAAATAAAACCACATATATATAGTCAAATAATTTTTGATAAAAGGGCCAACAACACACAATGGAGAAAAGAAAGCCTCTTCAATAAATGGTGCTGAGAAAACTGGAAAGCCACATGCAAAAGAATGAAACTGGACTATAGTTTGTCCCCCTGTACTAAAATTAACTCAAAATGGATCAAAGGTCTAAACATAAGACCTGAAACAATTAAGTACATAGAAGAAGACATAGATACTAAACTCATGGACCTGGGTTTTAAAGAGCATTTTATGAATTTGACTCCAAAGGCAAGAGAAGTGAAGGCAAAAATTAATGAATGGGACTACATCAGACTAAGAAGTTTTTGCTCAGCAAGAGAAACTGATAACAAAATAAACAGAAAGCCAACTAAATGGGAAATGATATTTTCAAACAACAGCTCAGATAAGGGCCTAATATCCAAAATATACAAAGAACTCATAAAACTCAAACACAAACAAACAAACAATCCAATAAAAAAACGAGAAGAGGACATGAACAGACACTTCTCCCAGGAAGAAATACAAATGGCCAACAGATATATGAAAAGATGCTCATCTTCTTTAGCTATTAGAGAAATGCAAATCAAAACTACAATGAGATACCACCTCACACCTGTTCGATTAGCTATTATTAACAGGACAGGTAATAGCAAATGTTGGAGAGGCTGTGGAGAAAAAGGAACCCTCATACACTGTTGGTGGGAATGTAAAGTAGTACAACCATTATGGAAGAAAGTATGGTGGTTTCTCAAAAAACTGAAAATAGAACTACCATATGACCCAGCAATCCCTCTACTGGGTATATACCCCCAAAACTCAGAAACATTGATTCGTAAAGACACATGCAGCCCCATGTTCATTGCAGCATTGTTCACAGTGGCCAGGACATGGAAACAACCAAAAAGCCCGTCAATAGATGACTGGATAAAGAAGATGTGGCACATATACACTATGGAATACTACTCAGCCATAAGAAATGATGACATCGGAACTTTTACAGCAAAATGGTGGGATCTTGATAACATGATACGAAGCGAAATAAGTAAATCAGAAAAAACCAGGAACTGCATTATTCCATACGTAGGTGGGACATAAAAGTGAAACTAAGAGACATTGATAAGAGTGTGGTGGTTATGGGGGGGAGGGGGGAAAGGGAGAGGGAAAGGGGGAGGGGGAGGGGCACAAAGAAAACTAGATAGAAGGTGACAGAGGACAATCTGACTTTGGGTGATGGGTATGCAACATAATTGAACGACAAGATAACCTGGACTTGTTATCTTTGAATATATGTATCCTGATTTATTGATGTCACCCCATTAAAAAAATAAAATTATTAAAAAAATGTTTTTTAATGTCAGAATAAATTTAATATTTTTATATTTATTTTGTTTAATTACCATATAAGCAGCTAGGACTTTATATTTTTTCTTTAATATTTGGTTTAATTATTATAACATATTTTTCAAAACTTTGTATATAGGGTGCCTACAATTATTTGTAAGATTTTAAATGTGCCCCAACTTCAAAAAGTTTAAGAAACACTGGTTTAGAGCCTGGGTTTTCTGTGTTTTAGGCTGATGCTTTATCTACTGCACTAGCGCCTGGTCAGGCTATATCTTCTCTTAATGGGTGAAACAATTCAGAGGTAGTGAGGTTTGCTAGAGCAGTGAATGGCTCAGGGGCTCTAGCATGAACACCACTGTAGCATAGGGTGCATCCCTTATATTTGTAACACTTTAGGGAGGTTTTGAAGAAATTAGAGGACTCAAATGTTAATGTTAAGTGAAAGCATAAAGGGCGATTTTGCTACCAAATGATTGGGAAAGAACGAGAGTCAAGGAAGTTTATCTGAGGAATTAGAGAGCTACAGATATAGGATATGCCTGTAGAAGTGTCTTGTTCCTTGAGGGGTTTCCAGGATTCGGATAGCAGGTCCAACACTGAGTTAAATTTTCTCCTGCCACTATAATTCTGGAGGCATTTGCTTGAAAACCAGAATCCCAAAATCAAGATGCAAGGAGGGGAATAGTAAGTAAAGTATGAGTAAAGGTGTTTTCATTTCTGGGTTTTCTCAGTTTCACGACGTAGACGCAGTTCCTGATAAGTATGGTCTTGAAAGTTCCCCTGGAGGAACTTGTCCCAGGCTAACGTTAGAATAGCTAATAGTACTTCATTTTCAGTTAGCCATATTAAAGAGTCTAGATATAGTCTTAGAGACCCTCTAGTAAGGAACATAGAACTTCCCCACCTTAGATACCATGTAGAATTAGCGGTCCAGTTCTGAGTGATATTTTTTTCTGTGGTTGAGCTCTCACCACATCCTCCCATTGGGTCTCTTTTCATGGTTTTTCTGGCCCTCATCTGGTCCAGTTGTGTTTTGAAAACCTTGACTCTGGCTTCCCTCCTCCTTGTGCAGGTGTATTCTTCAGTTGGATTCCCTTATAGTTCTTCAATTGATTCCCCTTCTGCTCCTTGGGGCTCCTTTGGGGAAGGTTCTTCTGTGTTCCATAGCCTAGAGAGATGGGTCCAGGAAGGGACTCCTAGTAATTTGGCAGCTGTAGGGGTGGTAGGAATTAATTGGTATGGGCCCTCCCATTTTGAGTGTAAGGGTTGTGCTTGTTCTGGCAGAACCTTTAAAAGAACCCAATCTCCCATCTCTAGGAGCATTGGGGGAATATCTTTTTGCCATTGGTTTGAGTAAATGGAAGTCAGCATGCTGTCGGAGGAGATGTCATGTGAGAGATAAAGCTAGGAGATAATCTCTGAGGGGGAAATTATTAGTGGAAGGTGGGAGAAGGTTTCCAAGTAGAAAGGAGCAACCATAATGAGTTTGAAGGGGCTGAGGAAAGTCAGGGCTTAAGGTGCTGTATGAAGGTGGGTAAGGACAGTGGAGAGAAGAGAGACCCAATCTTGCTTCAGTTCAATGAAGAGTTTGGTGAGTTGTATTTTGAGGGTGCCATGAGCTCATTCAACCTTACCAGAGTACTGTGGCCAGTAAGGGACGTGTAGGCACCAAGTGATGCCAAGGGGATGGGACACCTGTAGAGTAACTTGGGAGATAAAGGCAGGGCCCTTTTGCTTTGGATAGAAGCTGGGAGGCTGAAGCAGGGAATTATATGTTGGGTGAGGACAGTGGTGACCTTAGAAGCTTTTTCAGAGGAAGTGGGGGAGGCTTCTAGAGAGTAGAAGAAAGTGTCAAGAAGGTAGTGGTGGGAACAGATGTGGGGCATATGAGTGAAGTCAATTTGCCACTCCTGTCCAGAAATATGTCTTCAGGCCTAGTGGGAATGGAAGAAAGAGGGTGTACTTAGGCCTCTTTGGAGGGTAGAAGTTTTGCAGACCTGGCAAGATTGAGTAATTTGGGCAAGGAGAAAAGACAAGTTAGAGTGGGTAATGAGGGGTTGGAGGAAGATAGGTAGAGGACAGTGGCTAATGAGAGGGGAGTTATAGAAGGAAGTGAGGACATCAAGGGCCTAGAGAGGAGGCAAAATGAGTTTGCTCTAGGAAGTGAATCAGGACCCTTTGTAAATGGTGGCCCATTATAAGAGATTTTTTGTTTGTTTGTTTGTTTTTTGAGGGTATGAGTGTTGCATGTAAGGAATGGCTAGGTGTTGAGAACTGGTTCCTGAAGAAGGGCAGTTGTATGTGCCTCTCAGTCTGCCCTGTTGCCAAGGGCATTAACTCATGGGCCTTTCTGGTGTCCATGGCAGTGGAGGATTGTGACTGTAGTATGTAAGTGTAGGGCCTCAATAAGGTGGAGGATAAAGGAAGCATGTGGAATTGGAGAGCCTTGAGTGGTGAGAAAGCCATGTTCAGCCTAGATGGTGCCATGGGAATGGACTATGTGGTAAACATATTTGGATTCATGGTATATGTTGACAGATCAGTCCTTAGCTAGAGTTAGGGCACAGGTAAGAACACAGAGTTCAGCCTTTTGGGCAGAGATGTTCAGAGGTAGGAGGTATGCCTCAATTAGGTCATAGGCTCAGGTGTCAGCATAGCCAGAGTGGCATTTGCCATTTCAAACATAACTAGAACCATCAACAAGCCAGGGGAAGTCAGGGTTGGGGGGGGATTGCAGAGATTGGCATAGAGGGAGCAGGAGGTATCTGGTTCCATAAGACATGAGTGGAATATGAGAACATTGGTGGGAAGGAGAGTGGAGAGATTTAAGGCAGGGGATTTAAAGAGAGAAATATGAGGGTTACTAAGTGTGAGTTGGTACTGGATGAGCCAAGCTAAGGAAGGAAGGAGCCTTGTTAGGTAGCAGACTAAGGACTGCATGAGGAAAGTAGACAGCAATAGATTGGGAGTAGGTGAGTTTGGAGGCCTCAGTGATAAGGAGGGCAGTAGCTGCAAGAGCATGAGGGAGGGAGGCCAGTCCCGGGCTGTGGGGGTTAGTTGCTTGGAGAGATAGGCAGCTGCCTTGAAGTCTTGTCCTGATTTCTGTTCAAGAAGGCCAAGAGCAAGGCCTTGAGACTCATGGGTGTAGAGAATAAAGGGTTTGGTGAGGTTAGGGAGTGTAAGGGCCATCACTGAGTTGAGGGTGGCTTTGAGTTGAGAAAAAGCATTTCTCATGAAGGAGGAAGGTAAGAAAGGTTCTTGCAGGGGGCCAGATGAGGCCTTATATTAGGTTTTGGCAATGAACCTGAAGTTGGGGATCCAGATGTGGAAATAATATGTGAGACCAAGGAAAGAAAAGAGGTCCTGTTTAGTGGTGGGGAAAGGAGCAGATTCATTGAGTGGTTATTTTTTGTTTGCCTGGAGACAGACAAAAGCCAAGATAGGTGACAATCGAGGAGGAGAGCTGAGACTTACTGTGGGAAACCTGGTAGCCAAGGGAGTCCCGGTGGTTGATAAGGAAGCACGTGTTAAATTGGGAAATTTGTGCTGTGGGGCCAGGCCAAAGAGGTGGCCAGGAGTGTTTCCAGGAGGTAGGGGCTGTCCTGGAACCTCTGGGGGAGGACAGTCCATGTGAGCTGTTGGGAATGGTGGGTATCAGGGTTCATCCAGGTGAAGGCAAAAAGGTCTTGTGAGTCGGAGTGTATCACAATGGAGAGGAAAGCATCTTACAAGTCTAAGACAATGAAAAGGAAAAGAGACTTTGGGGGGAATAGGGATGATGGGGTGGAGAGAAACTACATCCTTATTTGAGGTGAAGGTCCTGGATGAATCTGTAGGAACAATCTGGTTTCTTGAAAGGTAAGATTGGGGTATTGTAAGGAAAACAGGTTGGGAAGAGAATGCCTGCTCAAAGGAAATTAGAGATAAGGGGTTTAAGTCCTACTTCTCTCTGCTGGATAGGGTAATTTGCCCTGGTGAGTAATGGGAGTTTTATTTAAGTAATGGATATAGGGGAATTATGGGTGGCTCTAATAGGTTCGGAGGTATTTCAGAATTGGGCTTCTATGTCTTCTAGCATTGGATCAGGGGTTGAAGTAAGAGCATCAGGATTGGAAGAAGGAGTGTCGGACAGAAGCCCAATGAAGATGCTATCAAAAGAGAAGAGGGAGGGAGTATAGATGGTAATGGTGGTGTGAAATTTGGTGAGGATGTCTCATCCAACAATGAGAGTAGAACACTGAGGAAGAATAAGGAGTAAAGAGACAAATTCCTAGATGACAGAGGCGAGGGTGGATGTTCAGTGGATTGGAGGGAATACAGTCAACCCCAGTAATTGAGATGGAGGAAGGAGACAATGTCCTGAGAATTTGGGGAGTGCTGAATAAGTGGCCCCTGTGTCTAATAGGGAAGAAATGGCCTTACTGGCAACCTGCAGAGTTACCTGAGGCTCTGCCATTCAGATGGTGGATGTGGAGGCCTGTGGAAAGGCCGGTCTCCTCAGTCTTTTTCTTCTCCCAGATGCCTAGAAGTGCTGCTGCATGCAGACTAGTACTGGGGAGAGGCTGGGAATGAGAAGGGACAGTCCCCATGCCTTGAGGGGCTCATGCACAGTCTGACATAAAGACGCACATGACCACAAAGTGGGGAGGGTTTTGTTGGTGGCCTGGGGCTGAGACAGGAGTGGCTCTAGTGTCCCTCCTGTCCTCACTTAAAGCAGGATCCTGGGGGAGTGTTCTAAAATCCCAGCTGGGATTTTTTGGGAACTTTGCATGGTTTTACAAAGGAAACATCTATATGGCCTGGGTTTAGGCTAGTCTCTGTTTTGTTAGGGTCAGTTATTTTTGTAATCTTAACTGAAACTGGAAGTTTCTGGCAACAATTTTTAGCTCATGCCTAATAAGTGGGATCTCAGTACCAACAATAGAACTTTCCAGAACTGAGTTAGAGATGCCAGCAGTGCCCCAGCAGTTCTCAGGGAAATCATACAGCAACTCTTGTCCCATGATCCACATCTCCTCTCCTACCTCCCCCCCACCCAAATGCACAGTCCTCTTCTCAGCCAGAGAAGTATATTAGCAGGCAGTCTCAGAGTAGATCTTGCCACCCTGGCTGCTCTGCCTAACATGCCAATTCAGCTTTACCCTTGTGTGATTTTTCTGATGACTAGCGGCCTGGTTCAGCACTTAGGATGAAACCCCTACCCCTTTATTCCCAAATTAGAAAGGCTTGAGAGGGCCTGGGAAAACTAGAGGGAGGGGAAGAGACCTCCCTTGGGTATCTTCAACTTTACCAGCCTTAGGCTGCAGCTTCCAAAATGCAGAAAAGGAGGATGTTTGAGAATATGGCTGGTCTGGGCAAAAAAGAGTCCCTTATATTTCTTAACCCAGAAAAACTGCCCTCAACTGAGGAGCCACTGAGCCACTTCACCCGCAGGTGTTGTAAGGTACCAAAAACTACAGAATTAATATTAATATTTTAAGAGGCTTGGAGAACATTTTATTAATTTGGGTTAAGGTGTGCAAAGAAATTGTGAGAATAGTCTCTGTACTGTGTGATTGGCATAGTCAGGATGGCCCTTGGCATTGTATTGTAAATGCAAAGGGGAGGAAAACATGGATCCCCAGACATTCCACCACACTTGTGGGGAAAAGGGTGAATGGCTAGCCAGGTACAGGGAGAGAAAAGCCAAAATAAACCTTTTCTCATAGCAATGAGCCATTTGCAGGCATTTGTCCCCACTGAAACTACCTCTCCTGTGTAAATGCGTGTAGTTAACACGTGTGACTCTGAACAGAGAGATAGCAGATGAACACTAGATAATATGGGAATGCCTTTTAATATGTAAAAAGATATCTTTCTGCCATTGTGTTGACTTGTAAATTTTGTTTTCTCCAAAATAATGTATGGCTTGCAAATTGAACGTGGTCCTATCATGTTAAAGGACATATGACTATAACCAATAGTGGTAAGGGGCTCCTAATTGCAATTTTTGCTTCTGTACTTCCTACTTACAAAACTATAAAAATGGCCCTGGCCAGTTAGCTCAGTGGTAGAGCGTCGGCCTGGCGTGCGGAAGTCCCGGGTTCGATTCCCAGCCAGGGCACACAGGAGAAGCGCCCATCTGCTTCTCCACCCCTCCCCCTCTCCTTCCTCTCTGTCTCTCTCTTCCCCTCCGGCAGCCGAGGCTCCATTGGAGCAAAAATGGCCCGGGCGCTGGGGATGGCTCCTTGGCCTCTGCCCCAGGTGCTAGAGTGGCTCTGGTCCCAACAGAGCGACGCCCCAGAGGGGCAGAGCATCGCCCCCTGGTGGACAGAGCATCGCCCCTGGTGGGCGTGCCGGGTAGATCCCAGTGGGGCGCATGCGGGAGTCTGTCTGACTGTCTCTCCCTGTTTCCAGCTTCAGAAAAATACAAAAAAAAAAAAAAAAACAAAAAAAAAACTAGGTAAAACAAAGGGCCGGCGTGCGCTCTCCCTCAGACAACTGTCGGAGTTTGCCGCCGCTTGCCCAAGCTAGACAATAAAGCTTTGGTGTGTAAATGACAAACCTTGTTCCTGTCTTCAATGTTTCTGGTTCCTCCAAATTAGGCTTAACATCAACCATCTAAGAATCAATCTCTCTCTCTCTCTCTCTCTCTCTCTCTCTCTCACACACACACACACACACACACACAGATGCGTACATACAATTAAAAACAAAACAGGGGCCCAGGTCAGTTAGCCATCATCCTGAAACACCAAGGTGGCGAGTTTGATCCTTGGTCAGGGTACATATGGGTAGCTACCAAAGAATGCACAACTAAGTGAAATAACAAGTTAACGCTTCTTCTTTTTTTCTGTCCAGTCAATCAATAAAATCTGGTTTGCTCCTTCAGCACTATTTAAAAAAATAGAGGAAAAAAGGTAAACAAATATGAAAGAACCCCACAGATGGCAACTCAGTGAAGGGGGGGATTTTATTGGCTGAACTGTGACTCTAAGTCATGACCCTGGGTTTGTTTTAAAAATTGAACCAAAAGAGTAAACATGAAGTATGTAAATGTAATTAATGCCAGTGAACTCTGTGCTCATAAACAGTAAAAAAGATATTTTCACCACCATTTAAAGAAAAGAGAAAAACAAACAAATCGAAACCTGCATCTATGAAAGAAGCTCATCTACAGTGTGAAAAGCTAGGGTTCAGCAATATGGTCTATTTCTTCCTTTCAAGGAGAATGAAAATTGTCAATGACAGTAGGTCTATGTGCTGTAATTCAAAAGGCACGGGAGAGCTTTTTTGACATTTAAAGGCATAGCCTACCAACCATGCCTTTCACAGTATTTTTCACTATGAATTAATGTGTAATTTTTTTGTGTGACAGAGACAGAGAGAGGGACAGATACAGACAGACCATAAGAGAGAGAGATGAGAAGCATCAATTCTTCGCTGTGGTACCTTAGTTTCTCATTGATTGCTTTCACATCTGTGCCTTGACCGGGGGGCTACAGCAGATTGAATGACCCCTTGCTCAAACCAGATGAACCCATGCTTGAGCTGGCAACCTTGAGATTTCTAACCTGGTTCCTTTGCATCCCAGTCTGATGCTCTATCCACTACACCACTGCCTGGTCAAGCAATGTGTAATTTTTGAGTTGGATTAAATTTTGAATCACTTATTACTTCAGTGGTGGTGGTGGTGTCAAGTTGGGGGGGCATAATGGGGTGGGGGAGAAAGGAAGGAAAGGAGAAAGGGAATAAGTAAACCCCAAGGTCCTGGCCAGGTAGCTCAGTAGGTTAGAGTGTCATCTTGACATGCCAAGATTGCAGGTTGCATCTCCTGTTCAGGGCACCAAAGAAGCTAGTTAGTTAATGACACTGTGCATGGGTATTATTCTCAGTGTTTTCTTATTTGTTTTTTCCAAACACTACCAAAAAGTAACTTGGGTGGAATTAAACAAAGATCACCCACACAGAGAACAAGAACTACTTATGGACTGTAATACTAGGTAGTAGGCTGCCACCCTGCCCTACCCAACTTGCCCCGCCCCACCCCACTGCTTGCATTTGACAGAAACTGAAATTGAAAGCAGGGTCAAGAGTGGAAAGATTCTTGGTGGCCAAACAGGAAGGTCCCTACCAATTAGAGCTCGTTGGCATGGCCTGGGGCAGCAAGAGGTGAGCAGGCTGACTGGAAAAGGGATGTGGGGGCCTGACCTGTGGTGGCGCAGTGGATAAAGTGTCGACCTGGAAATGCTGAGGTCGCCAGTTCAAAACTCTGGGCTTGCCTGGTCAAAGCACATTTGGGAGTTGATGCTTCCAGCTCCTCCCCCCTTCTCTCTCTCTCCCCTCTCTCTCTCTGTCTCTCCCTCTCCTCTCTAAAATGAATAAATAAATAAAGTTAAAGAAAAGGAAGAAACATGGCTTTAAAAAAAAAAAGAGTTTATTAGAAAAGGGATGTGGGGCATATTCCATGATGTGGAGCATGTTTGTTTTCCCCTGTTGGACCCAAATTGGAGGGTGTCAGGACAGGAAGTTCTCAGTTGGAGGCAAAAAACTAATCAAAAATGAGAAGCTGACAGGTCAGTTCTGACTTTTTCAGACTAGCCTATTGCTTCCAGAAGTATATACGATTTGGGGTTTCCAGCCAGGAACCTGTCTCCACTTCAGGCCACCAAATACCTTTCCAGGTTGGGGAAAGTTTATACATATAACAACAACAAAAATGATGATGACAGAAAGAGGAATGATTAATCACATATTCACATTTTTATGTTATTTATAAATTATAATGTGTGTCAATAAAACAATGACCACTGCTATTATGACTACTTACCATGCACCTTTAGACTGCCTGTCCCTGCCCACTGTAAGTTGCCACTCCACGCTCAGGTCATTTCCTACACCCTTCCCCTGCTAATGTTCATCTTTAACATCCTCTCTCATTGTCAACCTGCCATCTGGTTGACCTCTTTTCTTTGGTGGGTATAGAATCAGCAACCTAGCAGAAGGGATTAGGCAGTGACACATGGGGATGCCTGGCTGTCAGCTCAGGAGCCCAGCCTCCTTTCAATTTGTGGCAGTGAAAGGGGGCTTCGAAAACTTATACCCCCTCAACCAATTTCTTCCTTTCTTTTATGTTCAGACACCCCTGGGAGAGACAGTTTCTAGGTCAAGAACAAACTCCTTTTGTGCTGATGAAGAGCCGCTGAGTAGACTTTAAAAATTTTTACCCTGGGTGGGAAAGTGAGCAGTCCCAGGTGAATTTAGAAATTTCCTGGAAGTGAAGCCCATCCCTCCTGCCTGTCCTTCCAGCATCATCTTTAGTCAAGGGGTACCCTTTGTGGGCAGAGAAATGATTGGGTTTGCTTTCTTTCATCATCTCTACCAGGAAATAACTCTAAACAATAAATATGGAATAGAAATGGTGGTAATTGCAACGATGATGATAGTATTTCTCTGTTTTTTATAAATATATATATAAATTTATAACATTGTGATAAGATTGAATGGTAACAAGAACTGACCAGACTTTGTGGGAAATTGCCTTACATAATGTACACAAGTGATATAATTCTGTGTGTCAACTGTACTTAAAAATAAGTAAAGTGTTAACACTTACCTCCTGTCCTTCCCTGTTAACACTTACCTCCTGTCCATCCCCTTCTGCAGATTCTCTTACCCACCGCCATTACACCCCACAGTGCCCCCTCCCTCTCCCTCACCCATGTGTCACCTACACATAGTTGTAGAAAATTCAATATGTTAGCTAGATGGCAAAGTACAGAACTGGTAAGCTGGTCAAACTGGGAGCCCATACTGTGCATCTAAGTCCTGGACAGTTAGGGAGGAGTTGCTGTCAACTGGTGGACCATCATGACTGGCAAACCATCCTGGGTGTGCGCCATGGACTACAGGCTGACCAGCATGTGAACCAGAAGCAGTGGATGGGGAGAGGGCATGTGGGGAGAGAGCTAGTATTGGGCTTCTAGCCATGCACTGGCACTGAGGTGGACCCGTGGCACCCTTGGGTTTAGGGGCACAATCCCAGCCCATTTGTGCTACCCTGCATCCTGTCCCTTGTCCCAGCCCATGTCTTAAAGCCCCAGCAGAGTCAAAGAGGAGGAGGAAGTCAAGCGGCCAAAGGGCAGTAGACGCTAAGGGACATGTGAAAACTGTCGCTGCCGCCCCCTATATTTTCTTGCCTTGCTGCACCGCATGAGTGGTGGCAGGAAAGGATGGAAAGACAAAGCTTTGTGTCCAGGGCTGGTTTTCAGTAGATGGCAGTGAGGGAGCCACACTGGTACTTAGGGAACCTCAGCCCAGGTGCAGGTCATCTAGGATTGGTTTAGCACCATGTTCCCAAGAACATGCCTTGCGTGATGGGCAAGGGGGTGGCCCCTTTTCTGGCCACACTCATTTCCCTAGAAAAAAAGGGCTGGTCCCACCTGATGGTCTTTTTTTTTAATTTAGAAATTAAATTTAATGGGTTGACATTGATCAATAACAGTACATAGGTTTCAGGTAAACATCTCTATAGCATTTGAACAGGTGATTTGCGGTGTGTGCTCATCACCCAAAGTCAAATCATTTTTCATCACTGTATATTTGTCCCTCTTCATTCCCCTCCCTCCTACACCTCCCTCTGGTAACCATTTCACCTTTATGCTTACAGAAAGGTCTTAGTGCAAAGGGAGCACACCAAGCCACAGGTGAGGAATGTGCCCAGTGGCCTGCTCTCAAGGGTGATGGAGGCAGGTAATCATAGGCCAACTGAGGCTCCACAGCACTGGCCCATAGTTCTGCCTGGGCAGAATTCTGACTTAGAGGAGTTCAGTCATAATCTCACAGATGGCAGCTTCACCCCACGGTGCCTCAGCCAAGCACATGCCCCAGATATTTAAACCTATAGTTTCTCTCATACTGACGAGGATTACCATGGTAACACCACATCATCAGTAGGGTAAAACTAACCTGTCTCAATGCAGCTCACAGACTCTATTAGTGGTTGAACAATCCAACACTTGTGAGTTCTGCTTCATAATAGCAATAAGAGCCAACATCAAAGGATTGAAAAACAACATTCACTATGAATGTTTGGCCACCACAGATCAGTTACCCCTGTGGTAACCTTTTTGACACCTCTAGCTTAAAACCCAAAAGGTCAGCAAATCATGAGGCCAAACATTCATGGTCTTTATTTGTACTGAAGATCAAAATCAAGTGAGCTTTTGCCCTGCTGCTCCACCAGAGATTTCTGTTCTCCCTGAGCTCATCTTAGCACACCTGCATTACCATTTGAAAGGTGTTCCCCCCCAGTCAAACACCCCACCTGGCAATGTTCCCCAAGCGGGTCACACCTGCCAGGCATGCCCGTCAGTTGACTCCAGAAGCCAGGCCCCTCAGGGCTTGCCTCCTACCCCCATACTGCCTCACTGAGTTAATGAGAAAACAGTAAGAGTATGGTATTCTACTGGTGGCCCCCAAGACCTTGGACACCAACTCACCCCCTTACAAGGACAGGAGGGCACCAAGGGAATCCTACTTATTCTATAGCCCTCATGTTTCTTTTTCCTGACAGACTTGAGTCAACCTCAACAGAATCCTTCCAGGTTGATTCAGCCAAGCCCATCCTCTTGACTGTGGTTTCCACTGGATGGTAGGTATGGAGAGTCAGAATCGCACTCATCCATTCATGTAAGTCATTAATTGATGACGAGGCATTTGGCTACCTTAAGAGAGTCATAGGTACTCCTGCTGTTTACCCATGCTTCATTGGATTTCTTCATTTAGACATTCAGAGCACTGGACAGAAGACCCACCATGGGTTTTCAAAATGCTTTGTTTTAAATAAAGGTAGGGCTCCCTGGTTTGATTAGCTCTAAGTTGAATGCTAGTCTCCAGCCAAGGCATTGCATAGAACCTCAGTCCAAGAGCAGACCCTGCAGCACTGGGGAGACCAGCATGCTGGACCTCTGCAGCAACAAGAAAGGCGAGGGTAGTGGGGGAGGATGGGGAAGGATACCTCCCTTGGTCCATGATGCCTGCCACAGCTGGGGCGACCCACAGGAAGGGACCTGCTCATGTCCAGAATCCACACTGCTGCAAGCCTACAGGGCCCTACAGGGATTTCACTCCTGCAGGCCCCACTTCCTTCCCCCACCCCCTGCACTGTTCTCTCACCACTGAACTCCAGGAGGGCCCGGGGTGGGGGGGGAGGGTGGAAGCTGCATGAGTTGGGTGGAGGAGGGCAGGGGTGCCCAAATGTGTGTGGGGGGGTGCAGCGGCACCTCCTTCAGCCACGCTAGAGCTCAGCCTCACTTCACACCTGAGCCAGGCCCACCCAGCCCTTAGAGCCAATTCTTATCCCAAAATTTCAGATCTGTCTTTCCAACTTCCCTTATTTACATTTTTCCAACATGTCAGAGTTTATTCACGTTGGAGGCTTGCTGTGGATACTGATACAGACCCATGTGAGATTTACACCCTCTACTCTAGATCTTCAAGGGCCTGTGAGAGCTCCTTAGATACTGCCAGAACTGTGATGCTTTCTAAGTCACAGGGCCCTCTCTGAAGGCGAATCCATTTCAGGGCTTTGCACAAAGAAAGAAAACATTCTCCAGGGCTCCTAGCTTCTCCAAGATCAATTGCATTACTGCATCAGACCCTCATAGCATCCATTTCTGATACCCCAGATTCAAGGATCTGAACCTGACTCTCTTTCAACTTGCTGAGGTCAACTGAGGCCATCACCTGTCTTTTTGGATCAGTGCTCACCTACTTCTCAGAACTGACTGACCCATGTTCAACTGCTGTTCAAATGAAACCCTTTTTCACTCTGCCTTTAAGGTTCTCATTTAAATATTTGCTACTATCACCAAGATCTGTATTTGTGACAGCTGCACCCAGGACTGAGCCCTAGGCTTCAAGGCTTACTACATTGGCCCTCTTACTTGTGGAAGGGTAACATCTGTCAGGTGGGGGGTGACATGGGGAAAGAGGGACTTGTTTTCCACAGTCTGGCTCTCTGCTTCCCATCCTCATCTTTCTGGGTAGTGTCATCTGTCATTCACATCCTGGACTGCCTGCAGCAGCTGTATATGGGCCCCATGCTCCAGTGCCATCCATTTTCAGAAATAATTGATTCAGTGTATTGTTACACACTCCTTAGTGAATTCAGACCTCCATGGTCACCATCATGCTGTCTATATCAACCAACACATTTTCTGGGGTCTGATGAATATCAGCATTGGGTGCCTTAACCTGGCATTCAGTTTATCCCGCAGCACTAGTTCTGCTTACCAAAAGTGGCCCACTAGGCACTTGCATTCCACACCTGGATTCACTCCAAGAAGTGGACTTCTTAATCATTTAAAGTTTGAGAATAGGTTGAGATTGTTTCAGTCCCAAGACCTTTAATCATTTATTTTACTTACAAAAGTGCTTGGTTATACATGTGAGAGTGCCACCTTCCTGAGGGAAACAGATACATGATGGTTCATTTCATCTTTTGCCCTTATACCTAGGTTGGATGACTGATTTGCAGGTCAGGACTGCTATAAACCTCAACCAGGGTTTCCTCTGGCTTTGCCCTGCCCAGGCCTAGGTCACTATTCTTCCTGCCCTAACACATGTGCTCGTGCTCCACCTTCCCAGGGCAGTGGGTGAGATGGCAAGTGATGCACTCTGAGCAGACTGGAGAGGCCTCCAGAACCTACCTTGGTGGTAGAGGTGACAAGCACCATTGCCTCACCTTCATTGTGCCTTAGCGACTTTTTTGCCAGCCCCTGCCTCGAGCACATGTTAGACTCCTCGGTCCCTGTTTGGTAGCTGACATTGCTGCTGACCCTGTGTGCTCTCTTTGCTGTGCTTTGTAATGGCCTGGCACCTGGAAACCACACTACCCCAAGCCCCCCCCTTCTTTCTGCCCTATGGTGCCACTGCTCTGGGCACAATGGGGACAGTCCACCCTGCCCCCACATATCCAGCCACACCCAAACTGAAGCATGGCTCACATACAAAAACCTATTAATATAATTTACTGTGTTAATAGAATGAAGGGGGGAGAGCACATGACCATCTAAACTAAAGAAATACAGAAAAATCATTTGACAAACTCCAACACTCAGCCAACTAGGACTAGAAATGAATTTCCTCAACATTATAACAGGCATTTACCAAAAACCAACAGCTAAAATCATACTCAAGCCTGACCAATGGTGGCACAGTGGATAGACCATTGCCCTGTGACACTGAGGTCCCATGTTTGAAATCCTAAGATCTCAGTCTTGAGCGCAAGCTCACACGGCTCGATGTGGGATCATCAATATGATCCCATGGTCGCTGGCTTGAGCAAGGGGGTCACTGGCTAAGCTGGAGCCCCTTCCCCACACCATCTAGGCATGTATGAAAAGCAATCAGTGAACAACTAAAGTGACAAAACTATAAGTTGATGCTTCTCACATTTCTCCTATTCTCTCTGTCTCTCTATTTCACTAAAAATAAAATTATGTCAATGGTAAAAGACTAAAAGCTTTTCCCTTAATATCAAGAAAAAGGTAAGGATACTTACTTTTTCATTCCTATTCAACATAACACTGGAAGTTTTAACCAGAGCAATTATGAAATTAAGATAAACAAAAGGTACCCACATTAGAAAGAAAGAGGTAAAACTATCTTTATTCACAGATTACATAATCTTATATATAGAAAAATTTTAAAGAATCTACAAAAAAATCAATTTGGGCTAATAAATTAAGCAAAATTATAGAATATAAGATCAAATCAAAATTTATTACATTTCAGCATGTTAGCAATAAATGAGTATAAAATAAAATTTTAAATTTTTATTTGCAATGGCATCATAATCCCAAGCACTTTTTTCCCCAGAAATGTAAAAGCATATTTTCAAATTGACATAGAGTTGCGAGAGATTTCAACAGCAAAAACAGTCTTAAGAAAAAACAAAGTTGAAAGATTCACACATGAGATTTGCTTGGCAGAACACAACACAGTCTCTCTGTCTTTTCTCAACTCTCACATTTGGGTGGTAAAGAATTCAAATGGAAAAATGTCACCTTCCTATATGTCAAGTACATCTGACAGCTATCGAGTTTAGGAGTCTTAACAGCTGGACTGGGCAGGCCCTACTCTCAGATGAAGAGCTGGCTGGGGACATGTCTGTGCCTGAGCATAGGGGCTGGAAACACTAGATTTCCCCAAAAAAGAAGAACCACTGGGGCCTCACTGACTCTGCTGCACTCAAAGGGAGGTTGGGACTGCACTTGCTGAGAGGCAGCTTCTCAAAACCTGTCCAGAATGCTTACATTAGTAGTGATTTAGGGACCACACCCTTTTCTGTAGCCACCAGCTATACTGGTGGTGTACAGTTTTCAGGGAGGATAAAGGTGGTGAATGTGAGCCTTAATGGTGCCATGGGAGGACACCTGGGACCAGATGAGGAATTCCACTTTGGATTGTGAGTCCATTGCCTGGCAGATGGTCCAGTTTCCAGGGCTGTTTAGTGGGGCTTGAAGCTGATGATTTTGTCAAAGGTCTGCATCTGGGCCTCTGACTGCTACTTACATCAGTGTACTGACTTTCTGAACTTGCCCGCCCAGTCCCGCTCACTCATTACCATTGCTGTGTCCTGAGATCCCAGCTGACCTGGACTGGGTCTGAACCCAAGGGGTGGTCCAGTAAAGATGGGAAGGGCTACATGGCTATGAAGGGGGCAGGGACTCCATCCTCAGCCCTGGTTCTTCCTTTCACTTTCAGAACCATATTCATTCAGTCCAGTGGCATCAGAGAAACAATAATAGTGATGATGGGGTACTGATGGCTAACACTTACTGAACATTGACACAATTATTCTAATACACCAGCCCTATAAAGCACAATATTATTTAGCTCCAAATCTGATACTCCCAACCCCTATGTCCTCGGAAAGAGCTGGAGTGGACAGGTGTGTGGGTACCAGTCTTGCCATGTCCCCACCCCCGTAAGGTACTCAGGGTCTTGGTATCTCAAGGATGTCACACATTCCTTCTGAGCACTGTAAGCTCTCAGTTCAGCATATGGTCAGGAGTTGGGAATAATAGAAATGTGTGGAAGTCAAGAGTTGAGACTCAGCCCAGGCCAGTTAGCTCAGTCAGTTAGAGCATCATCCTGAAACAACAAAGTTGCAGGTTCAATCCTTGGTCAGGCACATCTCTCTGTCTCTCTCTCTGAAATTAATTTTTTTTTAAATAGTGAGACTCAGCCCTGGCCAAATGCCTCTTAGATAGAGCATCTTCCTGGTGCACTGAGGTAATGGGTTGATTCCCAGTTAGGGCACATATGAGAAGCAACCAATGAAATGAATAAATGTGTACACAACTAAATGAAACTACTAAGTGGAACAATGAGATGATGTGTCTTTATCTCTCTCTTCCCCCATCTTTCTCTCCCCCTTCTATTTCTCTCAAATCAATGGGGGAAAAAGAAAGAGTTGAGACTCACATTCGTTGGCAACTTTCTTTTTATCCTCTGCCAGGTTCTGGTGGGCAGAGCCAGCTCCCCTGATTCATTCCAGCCCCAGATAAATGTTCCCAGTTTCTGAAAGAGAGATTAAAGGGGCCTGTAATGCTGTTGGTTGAGGCAAGGCAGGTGGACATTAAATTAGGGCAGATGGTAGAGAAAGCTTCTGGCCATACCTATTTATTGGAGGCTCACAGAGACAGGTAAGTGAATAAATAGAGGACTAATCATGCAGAGTCCTTGCAGCCAGGAAACCAGTACACAAGCCTAACACAGCTGTTTTCCCAGCTGTGCCCATTAAAGAGGCTGTAATCCTCCACCCACCTCCTAAACCCCTTGCATTTCTCCAAACTCCCTTACACTGCACTAGCTCACTGGTAACAACTGAGGTCTGCTCGACCCAAGTTAGCATCTAAAGAGAGAATTCCTCCCTCCAGACTCAGCAGCAGCCTTGTCTTAACAAGTTCCCTTGTCCCTGAAGTGCCCTCAGGTCACCCTTTTCTTTAAAGGAAGTCTCTTGCTGGACCTTCCTCTTTATTTTCACTTTTAGACTGTTCCTAAATTGGTCCCCACTCTCCTCCCACCACACACAGGCACACACTTCAGAAATGTGTCTCTGAAAGTCCTCCCATGATCTCTGTTCAAATTCCCTGAGCCCTGCCCCCTTCTTCAGCCCCACCTGCCTCTGGTCCTGGGGAAGGCCTCAGCTTGAAGCTCCCACCCTCCTAGCCTCCACATCACCACATTTTGTCAGTTGTAGCAACAGTCCCAATGCAAAAACTTCACTAACAATAGTAGCTGATCCTTATCAAGGATTTTAATCTGTGCCAGGGTTTACGCTTTTTTCAAATATAAATTTTACAATTCTCAGAAGAGCCTACACAGAGTTATATGACTACAGTCTCATTTGATACAATGTCCCCACTTTATTTATGAAAAAACGAGAGGCACAGAGAGGTTCAATGCTCCACCCAAGTTCACAATGGGCAGAGTAATGATATGAACCCAGGAAGTCTGGTTTGAAACATCTGGGCTCCAACCATGATACCAAACTTATGGCCTCAAATTCTTTCTGGGAACCTAGATGTGAGAGTTACCACAAGGCTCTTTTCAGCATCTGCTCTATTGCCTGCAGTCCAGTAATTCTGGAGCTAGGATTCCAACCCAGTCCCATTAAATAAAAATATGAAGGGGCATCAGTGTTGGCATACAAATGTTTTTCGGGCCCCCAGGCGATATAAGTAGCAGTCAGAGGCCCAGATGCAGACCTTTGACAAAATCATCAGCTTCAAGCCCCACTAAACAGCCCTGGAATCTGGATCATCTGCCAGGCTATGGACTCACAATCCAAAGTGGAATTCCTCATCTGGTCCCAGGTGTCCTCCCATGGCACTGTGACATCTTAGGACAAGCAGTGTAGGCCACCAGCCATGAAAACTGAGTACATCCAGTACATGGCTGGAGGGGAAAAAAAAAAGATAACCGTTAGAAATGTAGACCCAACATCCTGCATTCTATGAGTCAGAGACCCTTATCAGAAGTTTATGTTTGAAATTCTCCACTGAGCTATACCCCCCCCCATTGCTGTGCTGCACGTGACCTCCCTAGCAAATAGCTAACTGCCACATCTGCTTCTGTAAAATGCTTGCTCAGCCTAGATAGCCACCCTATAAAAGGGAGCCATTTTAGAAGCTTGGGGTTGCAGTGTTCCCTTGCGTGGGTTGCCTGCAGTCCCTGCGCAGGTTTGCAATAAAACTTATAAAATTCACTTTGTGTCTGCTGTGGTCTGTCTCCTGGGATGTAACACATGGAGGCCCCAGTGAGATTGGCCGTGTAAAACCCCTCCTCATGGAATGGGCTGCAGCAGACGTTGGTAGCTGGCCAGCCTCCAGCAGTTGCCATTTGGAAACTGAATTTGGCTGATTCGAAACATTTGGAGTCTTGAGACTGTTTGGTAAGGAAGCTTCCTCTTTGAATATTTGGAAACAGAGCTCTAGTTAGAAAAGGGTGTAGTGGAGCAGGCGGGACGCCACCTGATTTCTTCCCACCCGGTCGGTCGGGGAATGCAGGACGCTGCCTTCTCCCTTTGGTTTTGGTTTAGAAGTTTTGTTTGTTTGTGTGCATATTTGGTTTGTTTGTCTGCTTCGCCCATTGCTTCCTCACAGGATTCCTTCGAGAGTCAAGGGCCATGGGTCAGGGGCAATCTGCTGCCCTAATGCCTCTTCAGTGCTTGCTTGATAACTTTTCTGATTTCTCTCACAGGGCACGAGACTATAGGACTCCTGTTGATTCTGCCACATTGAGGACTCTTTGTGAACTAGAATGGCCAACTTAAGAGCAGACTGGCCAAACCAAGGATGCTAGACCCATAGAAAACATAGAGAGTTTAGCGTACTATCACCAACACCCACCCTCAGGCAGGTGGCACGGTCAGTATGCAGCCCAGTATAGCAGCAGAGGTAGAGAAAAAAGAAGAAGCGGCATCATGGCCACCTAGACACTTAAAGTCTTTCCCACCATTCTTCTTGGTGAGGCTGCCCCTTTCACCTTTACTCTTCCCTATGGGTATTTTAGAAAAACAGCCCTTCCTGGAGGCAGATGGATGAGGTAGTTAGACCAGTAACAATATAAGAACAGTCCAAGTGTGAACAAGTGATGGAGGTTACAGAGGGGCTCAACTTCAGAGGCATCCAGGAGTAATGATTGACTGAGCTGACTGACGTGGGATGAGCTTGAAAAAAGGCCTGCCAAGCCCCCCTCCAAAACTGAGTGAAAGGGAAAAAAGTTTTGCAGGCTACAAGACCCGAGCTTCTTTGGAGAAGTACTGGTTACTCACCACTCACACACACACACACACAAAGAGTGTTAGCCACCTGCGACCACCTCAGCCATGGGCAGGCCTTCCAGAACCTCCAACAGCTACTGCTCTAGCCTTGCCTCCAGAGTCCCATGGACCAACTGTCTATGCCTGAGCAAGGGAACCCATAGTCAGCTCTAGTCACATCAAGGGGTCTCCCTCTACTTCCTTCTGCAGTCACACTCACCTGCCCCTGCCCCAAAAGTACACCTGGCTGGATTCATCCAGCAGCCATGCATGCTCTGCATCCAGCTTCAGCAGATGAATCTGCAGCTCCCTGGCCAGTGCAGGGGCAGCCATGGGCTCATGCAAACATAGGCACAGGGCAGCAGGAGCAGCAGCTCAGCCTGGTTCTCACCAACAGCTCAGACTCCCACACCACCCTCTGGGCCCAGAAAGGCTCTCCAGGCTGCACTCAGCATGGTGCCCAGGACTGCAGTTCTGCCTGCGCCCAGGTTTTTGTGCCACACACAGCTCCAATAGCAGCATCTCAGAGGGTCAGGCATCCCAGCAGCCATCCACCTTGCTGTCTGCCTACCTGGGCATCTGCACTGGCCAGCACATGCAGGGAGATGAGACCTGGCTGAGCAGGAGACGGGGACACATGGCCAGGGGCCGGCCTGGATTGGAAAGGACAGAGACACTCATTCCTAAAGTCTTAGGAATGCCGTGTAGCTCCATCTGGTGCTAATGCCTGCAGAGGTCCCCATCTGAGTCTGGTGTGCACTGCTGCTCAGGGTTATGGAGCTGACACCAAGGCAGGAGCACAGCTCCTGCATGAAGCGACTAAAACCAAAGCTAAACCAGGACTCGGGTGCAATCACCTAAACCCTACCCGGCTGATTAGGCAACATGACAAACTCAAGATCCTTGCAGAGGGTTCCTTGCCAGACAGCCACTCCTTACCTGTAAGATGGGAAAAGTGCCACCTTCCTAAGCACAGTGCCAGAAGATATCCATTCCTGAGGTTCACTGAGCGGGAGTCTTGGCTAAAGTCCTACCAGATTTAGGAGAACTCTCAGCTGTCTAGAGTGGGGCAACTTCCCTGTCCCCCTCTTTGACTCAGCAAGCTCAGCCTCCCACAATGTAGGTCTTAGAGATTTAAGTGCCTTCTACATCAGGGTAGGGCTGGAATCTGAGCCCCTTCAACTCCAAACTTCCAGTGTCAGGTACATTATCCCATGTAATGTTGGTATGGGGAATTGTCCCCGTTTGACAGAAAAAGTAACCCAGAGCAACTAACCCTACACAATCATACAGCTTAGAACTGAGAGGGGCAGAAAGCTAAACTCCAGGCCCACCGACTGCATACACTGCTGTTCCCACCAGTGAGCAATGGGGAGAAGGTAATGGGTACAGCCAACTCCAGAGTTCACATTTGCTTCTGCAGCTAACAAGGCCTTGTGTTCTCAGCTAATTCACTTAAATTAAGTCTCTGAGTTCAGCTCAGTTCTTCAGTTCTTCAAAGGCGGGGTAGGAAAGGGGGATGTTTGTACCTATCTTGTGGAATTATTTGGAATAGATGCACATAAAGGATTCAAGGGTTATCAAACCATACTAGTTTACTGCATTCAGTATTTGAGTTGATAAATATGACCATGGATACTTATGGGGTTTTCAGGGCCCTGTATAAACACAGTTTCAACTGGACCCATCCAGTCATTTATTCATTCCACAGGCATTTATTGATCCTTTACTCTGTGCCAAAGAGGGGGCTTTCTACCTCCAGGAGCTCACACATCAATGGGGAGACAGAGGCAGTCTAGTGCTCACACAGCAATCAATGCACTTTCTCAGTACAGCATTGAAGTTAGTCAGAATATCACAGGCATTTTTAAGCCTTTGAAGTCAGATTCTGGGTCTCTGCTGAGATTAAAGTTCCTTGACTCCTATGTTCCTAACCCGTTTTATGTCTAATTCCAACTCAAGGAGGCCACTGACTTTGACCTTGACCCTGTGCCCTATGCTCCCTCAGGCAGCTCCTTCCAATGGGTAATCTTGAGAGAGAAAAGGAGGGAGCACAAAGCAGCTTCCCAGGAAGTAGTAGCCAGACCAGGATGTGGCTGACACCAGCCAGTGGAAAAGTATGGAAGTCCTGCGCCTTGTGTGAGGTGCCCAATGGCTGCCACAATGCCTTAGGGCCAATTCCCCATGGAGGGTAGTGCTTATCTCTGTACCTAGGGCCCCTGTTGTGGCTGTCCAGTCCAAGTCTCTTGGAACTAGTCCCAAGTCCTTCACTGTGCCACTGCAACCTTGGGTGCTATGTGGAGGTACATCCGGTGAGCGTATGTCCACTGCAGAAGTAAAGAAGAGGGTCTGGGACAGGAATAACCTGCCACCCCAATTCTCACTCAGCTTCACTTGCAGGACTGCTGCCTGTTGGGAAGCAGCTGGAAGAGGCAGGCGCCTCTGCAGTGGTACCTCCCATTGGCTTGAAATCTGTTATGTATCCCACTGAGCCAATGAGCTTGGCCAGCACCTAGGAGCCTAAACCAATTTGTATATTGGTTAGCTTTCTAGGCTTAACCCCAAGCCTTTAACAGGATTAAACAGTGACTCAGGGGCACGAGGTGAGGAATCCACATGATTTCTTTGTGTATATGACTTACCTATGCAATCATCTCACCCAAATCCTGCTCCAGAGAGTGACCCATGACCAACCTTCCTGCAGACCACAGACAGGGCACAACTTTGAGTTCCACACACTTAATATTAGACATTCTGGGGCAGTCCTGCTGGTGGGCTCAGACAATATTTACTGCTGGTGAGGCTCCTGGATGTGTTTTCAATGCTGGAACTCTCAGCTGAGTTAGGAGTTGCCTTCTCTTTTCCCAGATGTCTACAGTAGTACAGGCAAAGCCCTGCTGAGTGAGCCTGGAGGCAGTGCTGGCAGAGCAGGCATGTGATGAGCATGACCCCTGACTCAAGACAAAAAACATCAAAGTGCAGCTGGGGAGAAGAGGCCAGAGGGCTGGGAGGTGTAGAACTTAGTGGCCAGAGCTGCATATCCTAGTTCCTTGTGCTGTAATGCACACTGTGTTCACGAGACAGCCCCTTATTCTCCATCTTGGTTGGTTTTTATGAGCCCATATTCCACTGATTTCCCCAGAAAAGCCACAGCTGCCCTCATGACAGGGCCCACCTCGCTGCTAGCCAATACTGTCAAGGATCTCTGGCACCTGGCTTTATATCGGGATGCTAGCAGATTTCTCATGGGGCCTCCATCATGTTCAACACCACGGTGTTCTGGTGCTACAGCACTGGGTTGAAGCTCAGAAGCAGAGCCTGCAGAATCTCTAGCCAGTGTGTGGTCTGTAGGAAACAGGATGGTGTGAACACTGAGAAACAGGCTGAACCTGGCAGGGGCACACCCACCCACCCTGGACTCCCCCTACCAACCACTACCACTGCTGAGTGAGTCCGGGCCCACCTCCACTCCCTCACAGAGTAGCTGCACAGAGAAAGTGAGCATGGCCAAGCCCCCAGCAGCCTCCTAGCACAGCAGCTAATTGTCTTCCACACTGTACAGCACCAGCAGCTGCAGCCAGTCATTGCCCTTGGCTTCAAAGACTGTTCTCCTAACTGTGACCAGATAACAAAGGACACCAGGTCAGCTGGGGAAAAGCCCATCCAGGGGCTCGTGGCCAAGTAACACATGCCTTCTGTGGCTGTGTGACAAATCAGCTCATGGTCCTTGAACATGTAGACCTCAATCTAGGGCACAGCCTTCTCCTTCAGAATCTCCTGCCTGCAGAACCAAGTGTGGGCATGTTGGCACTATCAGAGCCTCTACCACCATGTTCTCATTCAAGCCAGCCCTGGGCTGAGACTTTCCCTGGGCAATATCCAAACACTCTCTTGGACTAGGTGTGAGCTCCAGTGGTTTTGAGACTTCTGACCAGGCCTGAGAGATGACATAAAACCATGGAAAATGTTCTGAACTAGAACTTAGGAGAAAATGCTGATGGTGATGGTGATGCTAACACCTACAATTTGAGCACTTCCCCTGACCCAGCACTTAGACTGACTTCAGCTTCCACACAGCCCTGTGCTGAAGGTGCAGGTGTGACTATCATGAGCACTTTGTGGATGAGAAAACCAAGGCTGAGGAGTGAGTTTGTAGTGAATGTCACAATTAGTAGTAATAGCTAAGGTGCACTGATTGGGCACATGTCTGAGAGCCAGGCACCTTTGTACTGAGTTCTTTTACATGTATTTTCTCATTTAATTCTCCTCACCACAATCACATGAGGTAGGTACTATCACCATCCTATTTCACAGAGGGGAAAACTGAGATATGGAGAGATTAAGTAATTTGCTTGAGGTTACACACTGGTAACCAGAGAAACCAGGATTCAAACACAGGCTGTATGACTCTAGAACTTGCACTATTATGGTTAAGTAAATTGTTCTCATGGAATGGTCCCCTCAGCTAAATGATACAGACTCAGAGCAATGACCAAAAAGTGCTTTTCAAACTGTAAAGTACTTTAGTGGAAGTAATCTAAACCTTAATACACTGCCCAGGCCTCACCTCTTAAGAAACCTTATTGGAGCCTCTCACTGATCCCTGCCAGGTTCATTCAAGCCATGAGCACCTTGAGGTTTTGAAGGACTGAGCAGTTGGGGGGCAACAGAAACAAGAGACCAGACTACTTCACAGATCTGCACAGTGCACTCTACTAGTTAAGACTATATATCCTAGGCCTCACCAACCCCACTGATTCTGCAGGTGTCAGTCCATGCAAACAGAAGGCTGCCTCCCTATTCCAGGGCTCAACAAAGCCAATTCCTGTTGATCCTAATAAGCCAGAGACCAGATAAGAGGCCATCAGAACCCAGTGATGGGTGGAAGAGAGGCCAGAGCTGGAGCAGGAAGACATACACCCTCCTCCCAGGAAACATCATCTCTGGCTTAGAGGCGATGGTGAGCTTGGCAAGAGCCTGGGCTGCCTTTGTTTGCCCCACATCAGAGTCTTCCAGGGCCAGTGGGAGCAAAGCCTATAGACACAAGCCACTTGGTGATCAAGATGTGCACAGGAGCCTACAGTCCTGGCACCCTGACTGTGCCACCTTCATTTTCTCCTCTCTCCCAAGGCTTGCTGATCAGGGAACCACAGACCCTTGTCAACTCTCTGAAGTTTTCTGTTAAGCTACCAAAACACTTTCTGAAGCATCATTTACAGGCAAGACTGAGGCTAAGGAAGTCAATGACACAGAGAAAGAACTCCAGACCTTAACAGAAACCCACCTCCTTCAGCATCACTCAGCAGAAAGACATTTCCCCTGGCCATTAATAATGCTTTTTTGTTCCACATCTAACACTAATTGCTGTTGTAGAAGCCACTGAGTCATGTTTTATAAACCACCAAAAAGGAATCAGTACACCAGCTCACCTAGCCCCTCCCTGAACAACCACAGTGCTGTGGTCTTCTGTCTTTTCTGCCAAATCCAGGAAAACCATTCAGGGAGAATGTGAAGGTGGTAGGTGGTCCTTACCACCTACCAGGGCTCAGGCAGGGAAACATTCCACTTCTGGGCTCAGCAAAGGAAGGCAACCAAGTAGTGATTTCCCTGATTTAAGAGACCCAGAAAACATGGACCTGCTCCCAATGGAGTTACAGTGAAAATTTCAAGGCTTGTGATTCAGGTTCAACTGGACAGCAGCCCTCTGCAGAAATTTATCTGCTCAGGGCTCTGATATTGACATATGTGGTAAGTGGCCTAAGAGTTAAACATGAATGCACAATCATGGTGCTTCATCGTGGTATAGATGATGAGCATGGAGTTACAGGGCTCAACTACAGCTATGAAAACATGGGGGGATGGGTAAATAGAAAACTGCCATGACCAGCTCGGGAAAGTGAAGACCTGAGTGGGGGTGATGGAGGATAAAAGAAAAACACAAAGACATAGATAGAGTTTGGGCAAAGTGGGACATTGTGCTCTGATGGAGACACAATGACACTGAGCCTGGAAAACCCATTTATTTTATATATTTAAACAACTTAAACAAGTTTTATATATGTAACACTCTATCCCACAAACATATGAGGACATCCTGAGTCTGTGGTACCACTGTGTGCCTGCTGCCCTGCTTTTGTTGTCAATACCATGAACAGCCTTCAAGTTGTTTAAGTGACCTTGCCCTGCCAGGTCACTCAAGGATGAGCAGGGTCTTTCCTCTACTCCCAGCTGCACATAGGCCAGAAGAATTCAGAGGCAGGGGCTCTCTCCAGAGAACCAGAGGTTAGGCTTTATGCCATAATGGACAAGTATACTTTCTATCAGCAGGTAGTTAGGCTAAGAATCAGTGCCCTCACCAAACTGTGAAAAATTAAAAGCATTTTTTATTGGATTGTTTATTTGTTTGTTGTTGAGTTTTATGAGTTCTTTGTATATTTTGGATATTAGGCCCTTATCTGAGCTGTTGTTTGAAAATATCATTTTCTATTTAGTTGGCTGTCTGTTTATTTTATTGTCAGTTTTGCTTGCTGAGCAAAAACTTGTTAGTCTGATGTAGTCCCATTCATTTATTTTTGCCTTCACTTCCCTTGCCTTTGGAGTCAAAAAATGGGAAGAGGACATAAACAGAACAGACACTTCTCCCAGGAAGAAATACAAATGGCCAACAGATATATGAAAAGATGTTCATCTTCATTAGTTATTAGAGAAATGAAAATCAAAACTACAATGAGATACCACCTCACACCTGTTAGATTAGCTATTATCAACAAGACAGGTAATAGAAAATGTTGAAGAGGCTGCGAAGAAAAAGGAACCCTCATTTACTGTTGGTGGGAATGTAAAGTAGTAACAACCATTATGGAAGAAAGTATGGTGGTTCCTCAAAAAACTGAAAATAGAACTACCATATGACCCAGCAACCCCTCTACTGGAAATATACCCCCAAAACTCAGAAACATTGATACATAAAGACACATGCAGCCCCATGTTCATTGCAGCATTGTTCACAGTGGCCAATACATGGAAACAACCAAAAAGCCCTTCAATAGAAGACTGGATAAAGAAGATGTGGCACATATACACTATGGAATACTACTCAGCCATTAGAAATGATGACATCGGATCATTTACAACAAAATGGTGGGATCTTGATAACATTATACAGAGTGAAATAAGTAAATCAGAAAAAAACAAGAACTGCATTATGCCATACGTAGGTGGGACATAAAAATGAGACTAAGAGACATGGACAAGAGTGTGGTGGTTACTGGGCAGGGGGGAGAGGGAGGGAGAGGGAAAGAGGAAGGGGGAAAGAAAAAAAAAGAAAAAATTAAAATCAATAAAGATCTATGTTAGTAAGCCTGAAAAAAATTATACTTTTAATTTAAGATTTTTGAAAAAAACAATAATTTCTTTGACTCCATAATTAACACATTGACCAAGATATTTTTAAATTTTTAAATATTTACTAAGAAACAGGATACTAAAAGCTTCTAAAATGTTAGGTGATTTTTAAAAAAGTTTTCACAACACCTGGCAGGAAAGGGAAGGTTCTGAAAGATTATTTTCAAACTCTGCAGAAAGAAGAATCATGAGGTCAGAAATTGATGAAGGTCTCAAGCTGAAAGAGGGTCAGTCATGGTAAGTGTCTCTCACTGGTCTGTGCTGGGTTCCCGCTTGGGAGACCCAGAGCTGGCACATCCAGGGTTCAGCTGCAGAAAGCATTAGTTCAGGACCTAAAAACCTTTGCTAGAGTGGTATGCTAATGAAAATCTCCTCACACCTGACCCAGATGTGGCGGTGAGGAAAAAGGAAGTCATACCTTTTGTGACAGCATATGTGGACCTGGAGACTATTCTGCTATGTGAAATAAGCCAAGCAAAAAAGAAAAATATAATCTCACATATATGTGGAATCTAATGGACAAAGTGAACTGAGGAATGGAATAGATGCAGAGGCAGGGTCACAGGGAGCAGAGGGATAGCAGTCAGAGAAAGGGGGATGAAGGGATGGGATCAGAGAGGCTAGGGGGATTGTTGAAACTATATATACATAACACAGATATACATAGCAGAACTGCAAGTCCTAGAGGGAAGGGGGGAGCCAGTTGGAGGAAGGGGACAAAGGAGGTATAAAAAGGGACACAGGGGTGTAGGGTGAGAATGTTATGTTCAGTGGGACACTTGAATCCATGTAAACACAATGAATTAAAAATTAATAAAATTTAAAAAAATTTATGAGTGATTACATAGCAGAAGCTATATTAAAGGCCTAGAATTAGAAAGTAAAAAAAAAGAAACTTCTTAATTTTGTTTTCAGATTTTTTCCATTCTTTATTCAATTTAGAAAGGAAAGACAAAGAGAGACAGAAATAGGGAGATGCAGAAAAAGCCAATGCTTAAGCCACCAATCACCCCCTCAACCTGATGAGAAAAGCCTGGCCAGGAGGTTCCTCCACATTCTGCCCTCAACACCACACCGTTAATGCCTGGGCATGCCAGGCCCCTGTTAGGCACTCCCACAAGCTCCGGGTGCCATCTGTTTCATCCCTGTTGCTAGGGCCAGTGTCAGGTGCCTGAGCAGCAGTGTAGAAGTGTGTTCCCAGGATTCCTCCATTTGCATAAGCAGCAGCGCTGTGAGCCCCCAACTCTACATGGAGGCAGAAGAGATGCCTGGCCCAGGTGAAGGCCTGCTCTCTGAAATGTGGGAGATCCTCTTCTTCCTGCTGGGCAGCCAAGGTTGCTCAGCAAGGACCAGTTTGCAGAGAAGCCTGGAGTTAGTTGCATATCCAGTGCCCAGTGATAAGCGGAGTGGCAGGACTCGGGTTCTGGGAAGCTGGTGTGTTCTTGGCATGGAGGAGAGGTGGGGATAGCTCAGCAAGTGTGCTCATAAGCGACAGTCCAAGGTAGGGGTGGACAATCAGGCTGGGGCAGTGGTCAGGGCCACCTCGAAGTGCTATATCTGCCTCTACCAGCGTGGGGAAGTGAAGACCTGAGTGGCAGCAATGGAAGATGAAGGAAAACACAGAGACATAGATCAAGTTTGGGCCAGGTGTGACATTGTGCTATGATAGAGACACATTGAGTCCAAGCCTGTTTTCAGCCTGGCGATCTCTTGGGGCTTTGAACCTGGGTCCTTTGTTATTCCAGTCTGACACTATCAGCTGTGTCCACGCTGACCCTGCTTTTGGGGTCAATGCCACAAAAAGCCTTTCAGTTGTTTCAGTGAGTGACCTGACACTCAAGGCAGAGGAGGGCCCTTCCTTGGCTCTCAGCCTCAAGTAGGCTGGATGCATTCGAATGCAGTGGCTCTCTCTGTGTGCCCCTGGCATGTGTGGGGACATGCAACCCTATGACCAAAGCAAAAAACAAACAAACAAAAACCCAAAAAGAAAGAAAAGACGGGTGGAGGCAAAAGCCTGCAACGCCCCCATATTATCAGGCGGTTCTCCCGTCTAGGTACTAAGGGGGACTGCCCCTGCATACCTTCACAAGATCATGTGAGATCAGGCTCATTTAGGATGGTATGACCACAGACCCCTGATGGCAGCCTCCTGGTGGCCCAAGAAGAAACACCTGGCCTCCAGGTCTCCTCAGTGCTCCGCACCTCATGTGAGTGGGCATGTTTGGGCCCCCTGTGTCGTTCACACTAGCACAAGCTCTGCATGGCACTGGTTTCTTCCCCTGCCTCAGCTTCTCTTGGGTGGCCAAGGTCTCCGCCTCAGGGACCGGACCGGTTTGAAGAGGAGCCTGGAGTTAGCTGCACATCGGGTGCTCAGGGATAGAGGGGAGTGTCAGGACCTGACTCCTGGGTGACTAATGTGCACGATGGGGCAAAGGAGGGTAGGAAGCAGCTCAGGCCTGGTGCTCATGGGTGACCAGCAAACAACTGAGTAGACTGCCAGGCTCCGCAAAGTGGCCAGGGCCACCTTGAAATGCTGTGCCCCAGGCGTGTGTAGGGTAAACGACCCTGTGGCCAAAGCAAAAGAAAAAAAAGAAAATGGGGGGAGGCAAAAGCCTACAGCACCTGGTATTCCCAGGCAGTCTCCCATCCAGGTACTAACCAGGCCTGAACCTGCTTAGCTTTTGAGATCAGATGAGATCAGGTGTGTTCAGGGTGGTATGGCCCTATATGCCTGATAGCCGCCTCCAATGGCCCAAGAAGAAATGTCTGGCCTCCAGGTCTCCTCAATGCTTTGTGCCCTAGGTGCCTGGGCATGCTAGGCCCCCTGTTAGGCACTACCACAAGCTCTGCTGCCATCTGTTTCATCCCTGCCGCCACCATTTTCTGTGGGTTTCCAAGAGAACCACCTCAACGCCCTGTCATTATTCCCAGGGTTTGAAGGTATGCCCACCCACCCAGACGGTGGGAATTGGAGCAAGGGTCAGGGGTCTCAGTGTCACAGCAACTTGCAGAAGTGTGGTTGGGGGAGGGCTGGGGATGCGAGGACAAGGGCCAGTGTCAGCTGCCTGGGCAGCTGTGCAGGGATGTGTTCCCAGGCCTCCTCTGCTTGCCCGGTAATGAGTGGCCTAAGTGGCGACTCTGGGGGCACCCAACTCTGTGGGGGTGGAAGAGACACCTCGGCCCCTGGTGAAGGCGTGCTCTCTGGAATGCGGGAGATCTGCCTCTCCCTGCTGGGCGGCCAAGGTCGTGCTGCAAGAACCAGTTTGCAGAGGAGTCTGGAGTTAGTTGCACACCCGGAACCCAGTGATAAAGGGGAGTGGTAGGGCCCTGCTCTTGGGCAGCTGGTATGCTTGGTGGCATGGAAGAGCAGGGAGGCAGCTCAGCACGTGCACTCATAGGCGACAGCCCAGTTTCAGTTTCAGGCAACTTTGGTGTTCATCCTACATCTCACACTGCAGCTCTTGAGAGAGGTCAACCCCCATCCCCCGCATTCATTCCAGTTCAAGCCATTACTGGTTCTCAGCCTCTAGCCTGACCAGCAGTTCTTGAATCTGAAACTCTTTCTCCAGTGACTGTTCTAGCTCATGCTGTTGTTGGCATTCAGTCTGCAGCTCATACTGGAGCTTTTGACCTCAGGCAGCCTCTCACACAGAGCTCTCATTTTCTTTTTCCAGGACTGTAAAAAGCACACGGCCGATGGCACCCAAAAATACAGCCATGGAGATCCATATGCTGGAGAACAAAGACCACTCCTCTACCCCACCCTTCCAGGGTGTTGGCATCTCCATACTGATCTGATCCAAATCTTGCCCACTATGCCAAATGTAAGTCTGTTGGATGAAGCCAAGCATGTTTGCACTGAATTCAGGAAGATAGATGGTAGAGAAACTGTGAACTCAAAAAGTGTCAGGCCATACCCATTTATTGGAGGCCTATAGAGACAGGAGAGCAAATAAACAAAGAAAATCCTGCTTTTTTCAGTGGAGGGGAAGGGATCAAGAAAACTACTCCTCGTGGCGGCAGCTGAGGGAATCAGGAAACCAAACCTCACAGTGGTAGGAAAGCAATCTAGCCGAATCACCCCTGAGAGAAGGCACCCATACCTTTTTACAGACACACATGTGGCTTTTTTCCACATGCTAGTGCAATAATGGTGCAAAGTGCTTGCAGCCAGGAAACTAGGGAGCAAGCCTAATGCACCAGTTATTCCCACATCTCTGCGGGTTAAAGCATTGTTCTGAAATTAGAAGTTTGCCAGTTTGATCTCCTGTCAGGGCAATAAAGGGGAAGCAACCAATTAATAAATGATTAAGTGGCACAACAAAGTTTGCTGACCCCTCTCTTTTCTCTCCCTTTCTCTTTCTGTTGCTTATAAAAAAAATCAATAAAAAATAAATAATTAAGAACTGGACAAATAGCTGGAATGGTTAGGACATCATACAAAATTGCAGAGGTTGTTGGTTTGATCCCCGGTAAGAAAATATACAGAAACAGCTTAACATTGTTCCCTGTTTTAACCTCACTGCCTCTTTGTAAGAGAAAGGAAGAAAGAGAAAGGAAAGGAAATAAAAGGAAAGGAAGAAAGAAAAAAAGAAAGAAAGATAGAAAGATAAAAATAAGAAAGGAAGGAGAAAAGAAAAGAAAATCCAGTTGAACCATCTATCAGGTCTAATTCTCCGAACTCACCTGACCTTTATTTTATATTCCCCCACCCTATTAAGTGCTGAAGGCTCGGATAAAAGGATTGACTGCATCTGATGCTGATGAACTCTTTCAACATGGCAGCAGTGAGACAGCAGAAGTGAGAAGGGGGTTTCTGTGAAATGGCTTAATAAGGTGGTAGTGGCATCAGAAAATGGTCATTTGCTGATGAAGAATTGAATTTGACTGAGTTCAACTGGATTTACCCTGAAAAACTTACTAAATTACCTCTCTTGTTTGTCTGGCTTATGCAAAAAAAAAAAAAAAGACAAAATAAGAAAACTCATGTCACAGGATGTGGTAGGACCAAGGGAGTCTTCCAGATTTTAGCAGTGCATCAATGTGTTTATAGTCTTTCTGTGTTGCAGCATACATGCTAAAGTGGAATTGTGAAAGTCTGAAAAGGAAAGCAGAAAAGGAAAAATTGCATGTGGGCAATGCTGGAGGAGGGTTCCCTTCCTCCACACCCTCACCATCTCTGGTTGTTCATTGATTTGCTAGTGAAAGCCCTTCTGACAGGTGTGAAGTAATGTCTCATAGTGGTTTTAATTTGCATTTCTCTACTGATTTGTGACATGGAGCATTTTTTATATGCCCATTTTTAGTGGGGAGTTATTTGAATACTCTAAAACTTTATTTTCTAAGGTTTATAGTTTCCAATTGTTTTGACTTCTTTAGAAATCATGGTATATGTTGCTCCAGTTCAGCTTGATGTTTCACAAATTTAATAGATTTAAGCAGAAACTGCTAGAAGGAGTCAGCCACTAAACTGAGTGAGGTGTAGGCTAATCTGCCCCATAAGCAGGCATAAGGTACCTGAGCTGCCTCTCTGACCCACATGGCACTTGCACATTTTTATCATGGTGCACATTTAGGATAAGCTTTACCTTATCAGAAAATGCACCTGAGATAGTGTCTGCTTCTTCTGGTCATGCTGAGGCAATTTAAATTGCTCCAGCAGTCACTTGGGAGGCATTGCCATGGAACTGAGAGAAAAAGGTAAGACCGGAAAGAGTCAATATACAGAGGACCAGCAGAGAAGTGTTCTGGTATGTAATATTGTGGGTTTTTTTAAAAGATTTTTTTTTTTTGGTGTAAGGCTGTGAGAGTTTGCGTGAGAATTAAAACTATAAGTTTATTTATGCTTTGCTTTATATTACAAAGGAACTAAGCATATATGCGACAATTACTAAATATGTCTTTTGAAATATTAAAAATAATTATGCTGCCAGTAAATACAGCTCAACCAAAAACTAGATTGAATTTGTTTATGAATATTAATGTAAAGAATACTGGCATAACAGATACAATTAACTTAATTTTAACCAGAATTAAAATTTTCTTAAAGGTTTAGAATACTACTATATATCAATAAAGCTACAAAAAAATCAATAACAAAATAAATTCTGTATAAAATAAAAAAAGATATGTTCTGATTGAATTAAAATGTATGATATACTGGGATAAGTTTTTGAGAGAAAGGGAATAAGTTTTGTCTTAAAGTAAGGATTGTTGTTTCAGAATAATAAAGATTTTTTAAAAGGACAAAAGCTGACTATAAAAAAGAAAGTGGTAGAAGATTTATGAGGAGAAATAGGAGAAAAATTTTATATATAGTTAAGCTGAGTAAGATTAAAATTAATTTAATTAATTAAAGAGATACCAACATAAACAGTAACCTGATATAGATGAAGATTTGGTTCTATTTTACTTTGTTAAAATAACAAACATTTTCTATAATGTGTAGCACCAGATAAAATATTATAATTTTTTTTCTGCCTATAAAGAAAAGATACTATGTTTTTTTTAACTATGTTACTGATTTCTATTTTTTCAAACAGGTCTTTGATTACTATAGGAAACAATCTTCTCAATCCTAAGAACCAAAGATCTGATAATCATATATCAATCCAGTGCTGATGTGACAGGACCCTTTTTCCAACACTCAGAAATAAAAGCTTTAGTGATTGCATGTCCCACTCTTTCATGTGTAATGGTGGAAAGGGTCATGACTAAAAGAGAGGGGTGTCTAGTCACTACAGCTTTTATTTATGTCACTATCTGTGATGATTGAGAGTTAACATCACAGGACCCCCAAATGACTCAGTGTGGACACCTTTGCACAGATACATGACCAAAAGATGGTGTAGAAGTAAACCATAATCTCTCAGATGGGTCCACATCTCACTACAAGGACCCTGAGCTGATGTGAAAAGGTCCCCAACTCAAACATAAGAGAACCAGGCCACATACTCAGAGAACTCAAACCAGACATGACAGGACTCCCTCCTTTCTCAAGTGACACGTCCTCACAATCACAAGGTCCAGATACAATATGTCAGAGTTCTATACTCTCACAGAAAAAGATAGTTACAAACACTCAGAGAATCCAGAGTTGATGAGACAAGACTCATGCTCTCTGAGTGAAAACACTACACACACTCCATTACATACATTCAGTAAATGCTCTTCTCTGTGGCCATTTCAGGAACATCTAGGAAAATAGCACCTATTTACTAAGCATCTTCTGTTGTCATTTTGCAAGGGCTCTATGAATCGCCAGGGCACCTTACATCATGCCTAATTTAGGATGATTTACATATTGGTAGTGGAAGGACGCAAAGTGCACATAGCATGAACCATTACTCTTTCAAGTGGGTCTTCTCACCTTTGTAGCCAAATACAAATCTCCTGTGACAGCATACAATATTCTCTCAGGTAAAAACAGAAATTTCTCCAAAGTAACAAAACCCAGAGCTAATTTGCCAGGGACCCATTAGCAGAGAATAGCAAGCAGATTAAAAGTTTCTTAACTCTTACGTAATCTACTCATTAAAACTAAAAAGCTACTATTAATGAAAAAAATTTCTAACTTTTGGACTCCTCTATCAGAAGCAAGGCCTGAGTTAAGATGCCTAATGCTAGTTAGTCCTTCTTTTTCTGTAATATGTCATTGGAAGAGCTTTTCTAACTTTGGTCAGCTTAGGGCTGGTGAGAGCTTCTTTTAGTACTTCAAAGCCCTCTGTTATTCTCTTTCCTAACTTAAACTAGTTGACCCTTGTTGATCACTTTAATTTAAAGCCTTATAGAGAGACCTGGCCTTTTTTTATATTTTACATTCTATAACTGGCAATATCCACTTAATTCTAGAAATGTTCAGAGCTGTTTCTGAGTGGTGGGCTCAGGAAGGCCTAAAATGGCCTCTATTCTACTTGAAAATAATAATTGTTCTAGGAGTTAATACAAAGCCTAACCATTCTAATATTTTAAAAATATTTATGCTTTTTCTCTTTTTATGTAGAAATTAAATGTAATCGGGTGACCTTGTTTCATAGGAACACATAGGTTTCATGTATGCATCTTTATAGCATGCGAACTATTCACCTGGAAACCACACTCCCCCCCATACACCCCCTTCCTTCTGCCCTACGTTACCACCACTCTGGGCACAATGGAGAGAGTCCATCATGCCCCCATGTATCTTACCAAACCTCAAACTGCAAGCATGGCTCACATACAAAAATCTGTTAATATAATTTACTGTGTTAATAGAATGAAGGGGGAAAAGCACATGATCATCTAAAGAAATACAGAAAAATCATTTATATGCAAACGAATGCACATTCATGTTCAATGCAGCATTTTTCATGGTGGTCAATATATGGAAACAACCAAAGAGTCTCTTTTGTTTTTACAGAGACAAAGAGAAAGTCAGAGAGAGGGATAGATAGGGACAGACAGACAGGAACACAGAGAGATGAGAAGCATCAATCATTAGTTTTTTGTTGTGACACCTTAGTTGTTCATTGATTGCTTTCTCATATGTTTCTTGACTGTGGGGCTACAGCAGACCGAGTAACCCCTTGCTCAAGACAGTGACCTTAGGTCCAAGCTGGTGAGCTTTGCTCAAAGCCGATGAGCCTGTGCTCAAACTGGTGATGTCAGGTTCTTGAACCTGGATCCTCCGCATCCCAGTCCAATGCTCTATCCACTGAGCCACCTCCTGGTCAGGCCAAAGAGTCCCTTAATAAAACATTGAACAAAAAAAGATGTAATACCTATGTATGATTAAATACTACTGAGTCATACTTATGCATATGCAATAAACAACATGAATAAACCAAGAGACTATTTTAAGAAGCAAAATAAGGAAGTCACAGAAAGTTAAGGACTATATGATTGCACACATATGTGGCAGAGATACTTAAATTAACAGACATAGACAAAAGTTAAGTGGATACCAAAGGAAGGAGGTAGAAGAAAGAGGAGTAAATGGGTTTTTGTGCTAAAAACACTCAAAAAACTAGGACTAGAAAAGAATTTCCTCAACATGACAACAGGCATTTACCAAAAACCAAGAGCTAGGGCATATGGCAACTCTATACTTACATTTTGAGAAAACACTATACTGTCTTTCATAATGGCTATTCCAGTTTACATTTTCCTTTCTAAATAAGATTTTATTTATTTATTTATTTTAGAGAGAAGAGAAACAGAGAGAAAAAAAAGGGGAGGGAGGAGGAAGCATCAACTCTCATATGTGCCTTGACCAGGCAAACCCAGTGTTTTCAACTGGCGACTTCAGTGTTCCAGGTCGACACTTTCTTCACTGCACCACCACAAGTCAAACCCAGTTTACATTTTCACCAACTGTGAAACAGGGTCCTATTTCCTTCACAACCACTCCAAACTTTTTATTACCTCTCTTGTTGATAATAGCCAATCTATCAAGTATGAAGTGGTACCTCATAGTTTTGATATGCATGTTTTTGTACATCTCTTTGTTGTTTGTATTCTTCATGAGAGAAGTGTCTGTTTAGGTTCTCTCTCTATTTTTTAATTGAATTGTTTGTTTGTTGTTGAGCCTTGTGAATTCTTTATATATTTTGAATATTAACCGCTTTCAGTGCTTGTCAGTATCATCTTTTTTTTGGTAGGTAGTCTTTTTCCTTATTGTTGTCAGTTTTTTTTTTAGCTGTACAGAAGATTTTAGATTTGATAATGTTCTAGTCATTTATTTTTGCACTTACCTCCCTTCCTTTGGGACCAAATGTATAAGGCCCTGGCCAGTTGTCTCAGGGGTAGAGCATCGACCCAGTGTGCAGGAGTCCGGGGTTTGATTCCTAGCCAGGGCACACACAGGAGAAGTGCCCATCTGCTTCTCCACCCCTCCCCCTCTCCTTCCTCTCTGTCTCTCTCTTCCCTTCCTCGCAGCTAAGGCTCCATTGGAGCAAAGTTGGCCCGGATGCTGAGGATGGCTCTATGGCCTCTGCCTCAGGCACTAGAATGGCTCTGTTTGCAACAGAGTAATGCCCCAGATGGCAGAGCATCACCCCCTGGTGGGCGTGCCGGGTGGATCCTGGTCGAGTGCATGCGGGAGTCTGTCTGACTGCCTCCCCATTTCCAACTTCAGAAAAATACAAAAAAAAAAAAAAAGTTTATAAAAAGTTTTTATGGCCAAGATTTAGGTATTTAGAATGTATTTTATTGTTTCAGATCTTATATTTAAATTCTTGATTTATTTTAAATAAATTTTTATGCACAGTGAGAAACTAGTCAAGTGTCATGTTTTCCATGTGGCTTTAAAATAATCTAACACTGTTAATTCAAAAGGCTTTTCTCGGACAACACCAAGCCTAGACTCAACCAACAACACCATGAGAAGACAAAAAAGTGCAATCCAAATGAAACCACAAGTGACAACTTCAGGAGATGAACTGAGTGATATGGAAATAATCAAACTTCCAGATGCGGAGTTCAAAATAATGATTGTAAGGATGCTTAGGGATCTTAGAACAACAATGGATGGTCACTATGAACACCTAAATGAAGAAATAGCAAGTATAAAAAAGAATCAGTCGGAGATGACAAATAGAATATCAGAAATAAAGACCACAATGGAAGGAATTAAAAACAAGATACATAGAGCAGAGGATCGAATCAGCGAATTAGAGGACAACTGGAATGAAGGCATGAAAACAGAGAAGAAAAGAGAAAAGAGACTCAAAAAGTCAGAGGAAACCCTTAGAGAGCTCTGCGACAACATGAAGAGAAATAACATCCGCATCATAGGGGTTCCTGAAGAAGAAGAAAAAGAACAAGGAATAGAGATGTTGTTCAATCATATCATAGCTGAAAACTTCCCTAAATTAATGCAAGAGAAACTCTCACAAATCCAAGAAGCACAGAGAACTCCATTAAAGAGAAACCCAAAGAAACCTACACCAAGACAAATCATAATTAAAATACCAAAGCTAAGCGATAAAGAGAAAATATTAAAAGCTGCAAGAGAAAAAAAGTTATCACCTACAAAGGAGCCCCCATAAGGATAACATCTGACTTCTCAACAGAAACACTTGAGGCCAGAAGGGAATGGCAAGAAATATTCAAAGTAATGCAGAACAAGAACCTACAACCAAGACTACTTTATCCAGCAAGGCTATCATTTAAAATCGAAGGAGAAATAAAAAGCTTCCCAGACAAAAAACAACTCAAGGAATTCATTACAACCAAACCAATGCTGCAGGAAATGTTAAGGGGCCTGTTGTAAACAGATCCAAGTGGGAAAAGAATACAGCAAAAAAAGGAATACAACTTTAAAGAAGAAAATGGCAATAAACAACTACATATCAATAATAACCTTAAATGTAAATGGATTAAATGATCCAATCAAGAGACATAGGGTAGCTGTGTGGATAAGAAAACAGGACCCATACATATGTTGTCTACAAGAGACACACCTTAGAACAAAAGACACACATAGATTGAAGGTAAAAGGATGGAAAAAAACATTTCATGCAAACGGAAATGAAAAAAAAGCTGGGGTAGCAATACTTATATCAGACAAATTGGACTTTAAAACAAAGGATATAGTAAGAGATAAAGAAGGCCACTACATAATGACAAAGGGAGTAATCCAACAGGAAGATATAACTATTATAAATATCTATGCACCTAATATAGGAGCACGCAAATATATAAAGCAGACTTTGATGGATTTAAAGGGCGATGTCAACAGCAATACTATAATAGTAGGGGAAGTTAGCAGCAGCAATCAGACAACAAGAAAAACTAAAAGGCATTCAAGTTGGAAAAGAAGAAGTAAAACTATCATTATTTGCAGATGATATGATATTGTATATAGAAAACCCTAAAGTCTCAGTCAAAAAGCTACTGGACCTGATAAATGAATTCAGCAAAGTGGCAGGATATAAAATCAATACTCAGAAATCAGAGGCATCTTTATATGCCAACAATGAACAGTCAGAAAGAGAAATTAAGGAAACAGTCCCCTTCACAATTACAACCAAAAAAATAAAGTACCTAGGAATAAACTTAACCAAGGAGACTAAAGACTTGTACTCAGAAAATTACAAAGCATTGATAAAAGAAATCAAGGAAGATACAAACAAGTGGAAGCATATACCGTGCTCATGGTTAGGAAGAATAAACATCATTAAAATGTCTATATTACCCAAAGCAATCTATAAATTCAATGCAATACCAATTAAAATACCAATGACATACTTCAAAGATATAGACCACATATTCCAAAAATTTATATGGAACCAAAAGAGAACACAAATAGCCTCAGCAATCTTAAAAAAGAAGAATAAAGTGGGAGGTATCACACTTCCTGATATCAAGTTATACTACAAGGCCATTGTACTCAAAACAGCCTGGTACTGGCATAAGAACAGGCATATAGATCAATGGAACAGAACAGAGAACCCAGAAATAAACCCACTGTTCTATAGACAACTGATATTTGACAAAGGAGGTAAGGAAATACAATGGAGTAAAGACAGCCTCTTTAACAAATGGTGTTGGGAAAATTGGACAGCTACCTGCAAAAGAATGAAACTAGATCACCAGCTTACACCACGCACAAAAATAAACTCAAAATGGATAAAAGACTTAAATGTAGGCCGTCAAACCATAAGCATCTTAGAAGAAAACATAGGCAGTAAGCTCTCGGACATCTCTTGGAGCAATATATTTGCTGATTTATCTCCACAGGGAAGTGAAATAAAAGACAGGATAAACAAATGGGACTTTATCAAACTAAAAAGCTTTTGCACAGCTAAAGACAACAAGAACAGAATAAAAAGACAAACTACACAATGGGAATATTCGACAATACTTCTGATAAGGGGTTAATAACCAAAATTTATAATATAAAGAACTTGTAAAACTCAATTTCAGGAAGACAAACAATCTAATCAAAAATGGGCGAAAGAAATGAATAGACACTTCTCCAAAGAGGACATACAGATGGCCAATAGGCATATGAAAAAATGCTCAACATCACTAATCATTAGAGAAATGCAAATTAAAACCACAATGAGATATCACCTCACACCAGTCAGAATGGCGCTCATCAACAAAACAACACAGAATAAGTGCTGGCGAGGATGTGGAGAAAAGGGAACCCTCCTGCACTGCTGGTGGGAATGCAGACTGGTGCAGCCACTGTGGAAAACAGTATGGAGATTCCTCTAGAAATTAAAAATCGAACTGCCTTTTGACCTAGCTATCCCACTTTTAGGAATATACTCCAAGAACACTATAGCACTGTTTGAAAAGAAGAAATGCATCCCCATGTTTATGGCAGCATTGCTCACAATAGCGAAGATCTGGAAACAACCCAAGTGTCCGTCAGTGGACTAGTGGATTAAAAAGCTTTGGTACATATATACTATGGAATACTACTCAGCCATAAGAAATGATGACATCGGATCCTTTACAACAACATGGATGGACCTTGATAAGATTATACGGAGTGAAATAAGTAAATCAGAAAAAAAACTAAGAACTATATGAATCCATACATAGAAGGGACATAAAAATGAGACTCAGAGACATGAACAAGAATGTGATGGCAACAGGGGTCGGGGGTGGGGGAGGGGGGATGGGGTGAAGGAGACAGGGGTTGGGGGAGGGGAGTGGCACAAAGAAAACCAGATACAAGGTGACAGAAGACAATTTAACTTTGGGGGAGAGGTATACAGCACAATCAAATGTCAAAATAATCTAGAGATGTTTTCTCTCAACATATGTACCCTGATTTATCAATGTCACTGCATTAAATTTAATAAATAAATTTAAAAAAACAAAAAAAACAAAAGGCTTTTCTCCCCTTTATTGTGTGTCTTAAACTATTTTGTAAAAAGAAATGTATTTGCCCATATATATGGGGTTTATTTCTGAGCTTTTGATTCTGCTCCATTATTGTTTCATTAATTAATTACTGAATTAGTTTCTCACTTATTTATTTTGCCAGTATAATGCTGCTTTGATTTTCATGGTTCTGTGGTATACTTAGCACTGAAGTAGAATAATACCTTCACCTTTCTTCCTTTTTCTCAGGACTGCTTTGACTACTTGGGGGTCCTTTGTAGTTTTGTACAAATTTGATAATTTTTTGTTGTTTTTTAAAGAAATAGATGAACATTGAGAACATTATAAATGAATCAGAAAGAGCTAAGAAGTATATGATTTCACACATAAGTGGGATATAACACTAAGGCTTATGGAGAGAAATAAATATAAAGCAGTTATTAGAACACAAGGTCCTTGAGGTAGGGGCATAAAGAGAAAGAAATATATATATCTCACATAGGTGGGATATAAAACTGAGACTCATGGACATAGATAAGAATAAAATGGTTACTTGGGAAAGAGAGTGGTTCAAAGGGAGAAATGGAGGACAAATATATGATGACGGAAAATAATTTGAATTTAGGTGGTGAGCCCACTGTGCAGTCAGCGGCTTAAGGGCAATGGAAATATTCAACAAGACACTGACCAGTTTTCTCTGTGGTAGACCATCAGGCCAGGGTATACATGTTGCAGGTTTAATTCCTGGTCAGGGAACACAGGAGAAGTGACCATCTGCTTTTGCACCCCTCCCCCTTTTCTCTTTCTGTCTCTCTTTCTTTTCCCCTCATGCACTCCTGCAGCTGTGGTTCCATTGGTTTAAGTGTCTCACTCTGGGGAACTGAGGACAGTTTTGTGAAGCCTTTGCCTAAGGCATTAAAAATAGCTCAGTTGCAAGAATGGCCCCAGATGGGGGTTGCTGAATAGATCCCAGTGGGGCACATGTGGGAGTCTGTCTTTTTATCTCCTCTCCTCTTACTTGAAAAAGAAGAAAAAAAAGGTTCACTGAAACTCTGTGTGCTCTTGTTGATCAATGTCATGACATTAATTTACTTTTTTTTCTTCTTTCCAAAGGAAGAGAGAGGAGATAAAAAGACAGACTCCAGCATGTGCTTGGACTGAGATTAACTGGTCAACTTCTGTCTGGGACAGATGCTCTGGCCATCTGGGGCCATGCTTGCAACTGAGCTATTTTTATTACCTGAGGTGGAGGCTCCACGGAGCCCTCCTCAGCACCTAAAACCAGTGGTACAGGAGTCTCTGGTCTTAATGGCTTGCTTCTCCTTAAGCATGGGACCGCTGCCCTATAAGCAAGTGAACCAGTTACCCCCAGCATTTTTGTCTTTTTGTGCCTGGACAAAAGGACAGCAGTGCCCTATGTGTTGGGACTACATGGAGGAAGGGAGCTTTGATTCCTTGGACACACTGCCTTGGATTTATTGGCTTTTGCATTCCAGCACTGTGTGGAGGGAGAAATGCTCATGGTCTGCTGCCTGCTGGAGATGTGGAGCTGGTGGGGGAGGCCTTTTAGGCCATATCTACCTGGAGTGTTGTGTTCATAATGATGATTCAGTGCAGGGTAGGTTGTGGCTTCAGTCCCACAGAAATTTTTCTAAAAACCAATATTAAGTAGATTTTGTTGAATAATTTTTTTTACTGTGTGTTCTTAGAACAATTATCTTTTCTCATTTAATTACTTTTCTGGTTTTTTGTTTGACAGTCATTTTTGAGTGTTGTGGACATTTTGGATATTATATTCTGATAGTTGAGATTCTGTGTTGGAAGCTGATCAACAACCACTGGTTGACACAGTCACAGAAAGAAGAGGAACAATGATACTTCCCCCATTAACTTTTTGAATTATTTTGGTTTTTTATCCCCCCTTTTCTGGGGGTGTGTGCCATCATTTATGGCACAGGGATAATAGCACTGTGCTTTCCCTGCAGATTCGTAGTAAGTTCTCTAAAAATGAGACAGAGGGTGTGAGTTCCACAGAAAAGCCTATAAAGCCTCTTTATCTGGGCTTATAGACATAGGAGGCTGGCTATGATATCCCCCGAAAAGGGTTAAGTTTGTAGAAAAATTCCCTCCTATAAATCATGTTAGAAAAAATAGATTGTGAATTATGAATAGGCAGGAAACAGTAACTATACACAGAAGCACCTTTCAGCCTTCACTTAATTCATTACTTTACCTCCCTAACCTTTTCATGTGGTAGAGCAGAGAAACTTTTCTTTCTTTTTGCATATCTGACCTGCAGGTGGTGGAACACTTTGAGAAAAATAAAGTTAAAACTTAACTAGTATATGAATATAGTAGACAAATAAAATTTGACTAGACAATAGACTCTTAGATAAAATAGAATTATTCATCAAGACTGACCTTTTAAAAGCTTCCACCAATATTGTTGTTACTGCTCAAATTATTGTATAACTGTATTTAGAATGACCACCTGATTTATAGCTTATAAAAATGTACTAACCATTGCCTAGAAATATGTAACCATAGTGAAACAAAAACAAGTATTAATTAATGTATTCTGTACACCATGTGATTGTAACTTAGTGTGTGTTATAAAAATAAAGCTATACTAGCCATCGGCGAAGATGCCTGGCATTGAATGCTAAAGAATTTGGCTCTCTCACTTGTTTCATGCCAACGCCGTCTCTTCCTATGGAACCCCTGGATACCCCCCGGGGGCTGGACCCTGGCATTTGGTGCTTGAACAAGGACCCACAGGTATGCTCCCTCATTGTCGAGGGATGGAAAGGACTCCACTCAGAGTGCTGCAGAACCCCTGTAAGGAAGGCAGGGTGAGGATAGGTGGAAAGTAACAGAACTTGAAATTTTGAGAAGTCATGGGCTATACTGAGTCTAAAGAAAGAAGACTCTTTATAGGAATTATTTAGCATACACTTTTTCTGAAAGGAGTTAGTGTTTCCCCTTAATAAGTAGCTCATTTTCTGCATTTTGTACAAGAATGTTCTTCATGGCTTTCAGAAGAAGTAACACTGAATCTAGAGACATGGGCTAAGGTTGGAGAAAATTTAAAACTCTATTATGAGCTACATGAGCCAGAAAAGGTCCCAGTTGACACATTTGCATTATGGAGCTTGAATAAAGATGCTTTAAATCGTGCTCGTTTTGGCAGCACATATACTAAAGATTCTTTAAATCCAGAACATGAGGCACATAAATTTTCAAAAGCAACTGTTCCTCCAAAAGAAGAGACTCCATTAATTAAAAATAGAAGGCAGTCTCAAGATAGTGCAGATTATGGAATGGCCTCTTTAAAATTAAGTAAACATCAGGGTGATAATGAAGACCATTTATCACCATCTGATGTGGTTGCATTAAAAGATGAGGCAACCAAATATAATAGAGATAATGAGAATTGGGGTTCAAAAACAGTCTTGCCCATATTACATTCCCCCAAGACTGACAAAAAGAATAACAATAAGGCCTGACCTGTGGTGGCGCAGTGGATAAAGCATTGATCTGGAAATGCTGAGGTCACCGGTTTGAAACCCTGGGCTTGCCTGGTCAAGGCACATATGGGAGTTGATGCTTCCAGCTCCTCCCCCCTGTCTCTCTCTCCTCTCTCTCTCTCTGTCTCTCTCTCCCTCTCTCTCTCCTCTCTAAAATGAATAAATAAATTTTTTTTTAAAAAGAATAAAAATAAGATTATTAGAATGCCTTTGCCTCTACCAGTACAATCACCAGATGTTAATAAAAAGAAAAAATCATCAGGGTTAACAGGGCTGCAGAAGGCAATTTAAGCTTCTTGTGACCAAGGGGAAACTGATGTGGCATTATGTTTCCCTGTGGCTACAGCTGGGGAATTTGATGATGAGAGGGTTCCTACATGGGAGCCACTTCCTTATAAATTATTGAAAGAGCTAAAAATGGCTTGCAGTCAATATGGACCCACATCTCCTTATACTATGTCCTTGGTGGAAACAGTTTTTCATAATTGAATGACTCCTTATGATTGGGAACAAGTAGCTAAAGCCTGTTTATCTGGAGGAAATTATCTCCTTTGGAGAGCTGATTATGAGGAGCAAGTTAAACAACAGGCAGTTAGAAATCGGAGGTCTCATAACCCCATAATTAGAGAAATAATCACAGAGGAAGGAGATTTTGCTAATATTAGTAACAGTTAAAACTTTCTAAAGCAGCTTTGATGCAGGTGAATGGTTGTGCTAGGTCATCTTGGAGAAGGTTACCTGCTCTGTCTAGTGGAGATGCTACTGTAGTGGGATAAAACAGAAAGGTGATGAACCTTATGAGAATTTTGTTGCTCCGTTGATTCAGACAGTCAGAAGAGTTATTTCAAATGACACAGCAGGAGATATCTTAATTGAGCAATTCGCTTATGAAAATGCTAATTCCACCTGCCAGGCCATGTTATGGTCAGTAAGGAGAGAAAGAACAATAGGGAATTTCATCAAAGCCTGTCAGGATGTAAATCCTGCCTTTATTCAGGGAGTGACTATTGCTGCAGCTCTAAAAAGAGAAACATATCCTCAATTTATTAAGACTATGTATCAAGAAAAATGCCCTCTAACAATGAGGCTTTAGGGGAAGCCCTACTTGTTTTACCTGTACCCAAATGGGCCACTTTAGCCAACATTCCCTAACAAGAGTGGGCAAGCAGGTCCTGGAATGCAAGGGACAGTCCCCATAATTAATAATGCCAATAATAATGTCCCATTACCTAAGACTCTATATCCACACTGTCAAAAGAGACTACATTGGGTAAAGCAGTGCTGTTCTAAATTACACAAAAACAGACAGCCATTAGGACCAAATTTAGGGATGGAATGGCAGCCCCCACAAAATTAAAATCTGGCAAGTAATCAAAGTAGCAATCAGGAAAACTGACAAGGGGGCCAGCCCCAGGCTCTGATAACAATTGGGGCCAGCCTGAATCCTTTTTCCAACTGTGGTCAATCTCAGACCTCACCAGGGCAACCCCAGGCAGAGCAGGACTGGACCTCTGTTCCACCGCCTCAGCAATATTAACACCTGACAGTCCTGCGGTTATATTACCAACAGGAATTAAATGTCCTTTTCCTAAAGAAATGGTTGGGTTATTAATTGGCAGAAATTCAACATCTTTAAAAGGAATATATGTTATGCCAGAAATAATTGATTCGGACTATGAAGGGGAGATAAAAATAATAATTGCTCCCCCAGTTAAAACGCTTGAGATTTGTCCTGGCCAAAGAGTTGCTCAGCTTTTACTATAGTCTTACTGTCCAGTTGGAAAGCATATATCTGAACAAAAATGAGGAGAGGGTGTTTTGGCTCCAGTGATTTTCTATCTTGAATACAAGATATTAATAAAATTCGGCCATTAAAGAAATTAAAAATCTCTGAAAAAGAAATTGAGGGGCTTTTAGATACTGGGGCAGACATCTCCTGTATCGCTATCAAAGATTGGCCTCGAGCCTGGCCAACTCAGCCAACTCCAACATCATTAGTTGGACTTGGCCATGCTTCAAATGTTGCTAAAAGTTCTCAAATATTAACCTGGCAGGATGAAGACAATAACCAACAAACTTTCTGCCCCTATATAATTTCAAGTATACCATTATCTCTCTGGGGTAGAGATATTTTAGAACAGATAGGTGTTTCTCTGTATAGCCTGAATTCAAAAGTAACTACACAAATGTCAAAGATGGGTTTTGACCCTAATTGAGGGCTAGAAATGAAACAGCAGGGCCAAGTTTATCCAGTTCAGATGCTGGCGAATCAAGAGAGACATGGTATAGAATATAGAAATTTATAGTTGGGGCCACTGAGTTATTAGCTACCAACCCCATTAACTGGAAATCTAACAATCCAATATGGATAGAATAGTGGCCCCTGAATTCAGAAAAAATTAAGGCAGCCAGAGAATTAGTTATACAACAATTACAGGATGAACATATAGAAGCTTCTAATAGTCTATGGAATACTCCTATTTTTGTTATTAAAAAGAAATCAGGAAAATGGAGGTTGTTACAGGACCTTAGGGCTATAAATGCCACTATGGAGAATATGGAGTCACTACAACCTGGACTCCCCTCACCAGTCGCGGTACCTCATGACTACAGTGTGATTGTTATAGATTTACAGGACTGCTTTTTTACTATACCATTGGCTACACAGAATTGTCAAAGGTTTGCATTTAGTTTGCCATCAGAAAAATTTAAACAACCTTATTACAGGTATCAGTGGAAGGTATTGCCCCAGGGAATAAAAAACAGTCTCACGCTTTGTCAAAAATTTGTGAATCAGGCTTTAGAACCAATAACAATAAAATATTCTGACCTTAATTCACTATATGGATGACATTTTACTTGCTCTGCCTGATCGGCAAAAATTACATAATATTTTACAAGAAACAACACAGTCTTTACAGAATTTTGGATTAAAAATATCCCAAGAATAAAATCAAGTACAGCCACCTTTTAACTACTTAGGGTGTATCCTGTCTATAGACATTGTCAGTCCTCAGAAGTTACAATTAAGAAAAAATTATTTAAAAACTCTAAATGACTATCAAAAATTATTAGAAGACATTAATTGGATTAGACCCTATTTGAAATTAATTACAACAGAGCTTAAGCCATTGTTTGATATTTTGAGAGAAAATGCTATTCCAACTTCTCCTCGAGAGCTCACAGAAGTGGCAAAAGCTTAGAAAAATAGAAGAATTAATTAATAACCAACATTTAGTCAGAGTTAAAATAGAGAAATCATGGCAGCTTGTGATTTTAGCCACTAAACACACTCCTACCGGATGTCTGTGGCAGAATGGCCCTCTAGAGTGGCTTCACTTGCCTGTTTCTCACAAGAAAGTTATTATGTTCTATACTGATTTGGTGGCTACTCTTATACTTAAAGAAACTGCAGCAGAGAGTTGTTTGATAAAGAAATGACGGAAGTGCCTTACCAGGTGGTGGCACAGTAAATAGAGCGTCGAACTGGGATGTGGAGGACCCAGGTTTGAGACCCCGAGGTCACCAGCTTGAGCGCAGGCTCATCTGGCTTGAGCAAAAAGCTCACCAGCTTGGTTGGATTCAAGGTCGCTGGCTCAAGCAAGGGGTTACTCAGTCTGCTGAAGGCCCGTGGTCAAGGCACATATGAGAAAGCAATCAATGAACAACTAAGGTGTCACAACAAAAAGCTGATGATTGATGCTTCTCATCTCTCTCCGTTCCTGTCTGTCTGTCCCTATCTATCCCTCTCTCTGACTCTCACTGTCCCTGTAAAAAACAACAACAACAAAAAAAAACTAATAATTGATGCTTCTCATCTCTTTGTTTCTGTCTGTCTGTCCCTGGCTATCCCTCTCTCTCTCTCTCTCTCTCTCTCTCTCTCTCTGAAAAATAAATAAATAAAAATAAAAAATAAGAAAAGAAATGACAGAGGTAATTGTTCCTTATAATAAGAATCAATTTTAAGCATTATTACAGCTAAATTCAGAATGGAAAGTTGCTTTTAGTAATTTGCAGGGCAGGTTTTATTTCATCTTCCTGCGCACACATTGCTGCCATTTCTAAAAAGACAATCAGTAATTTTTCCCACTAAGACTTCTAGAAATCTATTGCTGCCACCAGCTGCACTGGTTTTTACTGATGGCTCATCTAATGGTAAAGCTGTAACAATCATAGGGAATGAGCATGTTATCACTGAAACTCAGGAGAAATCAGCGCAGAAAACAGAAATTATTGCTGTTATAACAGCATTTTAGAAATTGAAACATGTTCCCTTTAATTTGTTCACTGATTCACTATATAGTTAAGATGTTTCCTCACCTTGAAACCGCCTCCTTGCCACATCATCAAGCCACCATTTTTTCACTTTTGAACAGCCTACAAAAGTAAATTCACTCCAAAACGCTCCCTTTCTTTATCGGCCACATTCACTCTCACACTTCTATTCCAGGACCATTACATGAAGGAAATCGTCTTGCTGATTTACTTACACAGCAAAACTTAGTGTTCACAACGGTCGAGGAAGCTAAGCTTTCGCATGCTTTACATCATCAGAATGCATCTGCACTCCGATGTCAGTTTCAACTATCTCATAAAGCTGCTTCAGCTATGCTGCCTAGCTGTGACACTCGCCCTACTCACTTTCCTAATCGTAGTTTTGGAGTTAACCCACAATGACTCCGACCCAATGACCTTTGGCAGATGAATGCCTGTCATATTCCATCTTTTGGCAAACTTTGCTATGTGCATGTTTGTGTTAATACCTTTTCAAATGTTGTTGCTTGTACTGCACGAACTGGGTAGGCCTTCAAGAATGTAGTACAACACCTTTTCCACTACTTTGCTATTCTAGGCATGCCAAAGGCCATTAAACTGATAATGCCCCTGCATATAGGTCAGCTGCCTTTAAAAGTTCTTGTAACACCTTTGACATTTCACATGTTACTTGCATCTTTTACAATCCACAGAGACAAGGTATAGTAGAGAGGACCCATCAGATCCTGAAAATGAAGATTCAAAAACTACAGGAAGGTGAGGTAAATATAATTCCCCACATCAACTTTTAAATCATGCTTTTTTCATTATTAACAATCTTAATTCAGACTGTCAAGGCCACACTCACATGTTGAGACATTGGAATTCAAATCTGGATAAGCCTAAACCAATGGCAAAGTGGAAGAATTTATTAACAGGTCAATGGAAGGGGCCAGATGTAATTCTAACCCAGGGAAGAGGGTATGCCTGTATATTTCCACAGGACGCTGACTCTCCTCTCTGAATCCCAGATCGGCTGATTCAACATGTCTCACCAGAGGCCTCCGCTGCCACAGCTGCCCCCTCCTCATCTCCATTCTACTCCTTATTTGTCCATCCCAGAGGAGACTCTTGTACCACCCTAGTCACCAGTGATTCTCCAGCAAAAACCATCAAGAAACTCTCCATATAATCCTGTTACTTGGCCCTGGCCGGTTGGCTCAGTAGTAGAGCATCGGCCTGGCTTGCAGAAGTCCTGGGTTCGATTCCTGGCCAGGGCACACAGGAGAAGCGCCCATCTGCTTCTCCACCCCTCCCCCTCTCCTTCCTCTCTGTCTCTCTCTTCCCGTCCCGCAGCCGAGGCTCCATTGGAGCAAAGATGGCCCGGGTGCTGGGGATGGCTCCTTGGCCTCTGCCCCAGGCACTAGAGTGGCTCTGGTCGCAACAGAGCAACACCCCGGAGGGGCAGAGCATCGCCCCCTGGTGGGCAGAGCGTCGCCCCTGGTGGGCATGCCAGGTGGATCCCGGTGGGGCGCATGTGGGAGTCTGTCTGTCTCTCCCGTTTCCAGCTTCAGAAAAATAAAAAAATAAAAAAAAATAAAAAAATCCTGTTACTCGAGTGATGCAACGACTGTCACTACAGGAAGCTAGACAACCTCTCTATCATGGTCAATGGCTGGCTCACTCTACTCAAACAGTCAGTCCACCAATTTGGAGCCAGTTGAAGGCGCTATCTGAGAGAGCTGATTTAATTTGTAATAAACAAAATATACATTGTAACCCTACTATTATGTTTGTTGCTATGCTAGCTGTAATTTCAATTCAAATACTTACTGTTGGGGCTATTGGACAAAACAAATCTTTTTTTTAAATAAATTTTTATTTTAATGGGTGACATCAATAAATCAGGGTACATACATTCAAAGAAAACATTTCCAGGTTATCTTGTCATTTAGTTCTGTTGCATACCCATCACCAGAAGAGAGATCGTCCTCCGCCACCCTCCATCCAGTTCTCTCTGTACCCCTCCCCTTCCCCCTCTCCTTCCTTCCCTCCCCCCACCCCCTGTAACCACCACACTCCCATCCATGCCTCTTAGTCTCGCTTCTATGTCCCACCAATGTATGGAATCCTGCAGTTCCTGTTTTTTTCTGATTGGCCCATTTCACCCCACACAATGCTACCAAGACTCCACCATTCCACTGCAAGTGATCCGATGTCATCATTTCTCCTAGCTGAATAGTATACCATAGTATATATGTGCCCCATCTTCTTCATCCAGTCCTCTATTTTTTTTTACAGTGATTAAAAGCCTTTAAGCAAACTCTTGGCCAATACAGCAAGAATCCATAAAAGAGTAGTGTCCTTAACATGTTCACCAAGTCCAAGTTGGCCCCATCACCATGCCAAATCCCTGAAAAATGCAACCCAACCGCAGTTCAATCTGTTAGGAGCTGTCACAGGGAGCAGGAGTCCAGGAAAGTTCCCCACAGGAAAAGTCCACATGGCACTGGAATTGTTGTCACCATTCTATACTTTGCAGCTCATGTCCAAGTCCCAATGACCGCTGCTTCTAGCTGGTAATGATTCAGGTAGACTGGAAAAAGCCATTTGCAGCATGCGTGGATATGGAGCTTCTGTTCTCCTCTGCCTGGAGAGTTGAGACCAGGTTGCTTTTCCCTGGAGCTCTGTGACTGTGGCCTGGTAAAGAGAACCTTGGGATACACTAAGCTGGGTGGCAAAGGTAAATTCATAATACAAGTTGGCAAAAGGAGGAAAGAGAGCTCTAAATTAGGAGTAGGTTCCAGCCTGAAATATGAGTGGGGCATTGAGGTAGGAGGGATAAAGGAAACACTATATATTAAGCAAAGCAGCAGAAAATAGGACTATCAACACCCACAACAGAGATCTTTGAGGGAAGAATAAAAAACCTGACTATTCAGGCAAAACATAGTTAAGTGGCCCTTGTGCAAATGAGATCAGTTTATCTGCTTCTTGGAAGAAATACCTTAGGCTCGTCCACAGTGTCGTAGATGGGGCCAACGGCCCTGGGCACCTTCAGCCTTCAGTGGCAAACCCCAGCTTTCTGGGCAAGGTTAGGTCATAGGTGGCTGGAGCAGGGCTGGAAGAGACTGAACCCTCCCTTAGAGGAGCGAGGGTGGACAAAACAAATCTTATTGGGCTTATATTCCAAATCCACCATTAGTTAAGCCTGTTACTTGGGGGGAGGAGATGATATACCTGTATTTAATAATTATACTAAATTTTTGAGAGAATTATCTAGTTCTTTTATTATACATAAAACTAATTCAAATTTCTCATTCCATGAAAAAATAAATAATATACCTATGTGTTTTATGTTTAATAATACTCTTAAGATTTCTGGATGTTTTCCTACTACACTTAAGACTATTTTGACTGACTCTCCTAAAAGTGATAAACCTGGACACACTACAAGAGTCTTATGGTCTCTCACAATTTTAATGCCTGGAAGCCCTGATTCCCATGAGTATAATCCTGTTGCATTGCCCCTAAGAGATTTCACCCATGTAAACTTTATTCTCCAAAAAAGGCAGCTCAAGAGCCTTACTGGTGGTCTGTGAAGAATAGAATTCCAATTATATGAATTATAATGCAGGTGCTGTTAATTTTACTATACAAGATTGGTCTAGTCTTTATTTTCTTCATGATTAAGAAATGCTAGTGTGGAAAATGAAATATGTATATAATTGAACAAATGAATATAATCCTTTAAATAAATATATCACATGCTGACAAACTACTGGATAAATACCTGCACAGCTGACTTATCAGAATGAATCAACCACCAGATATGAAACAAAGCTTTGACAGCTAATTGCAGCTGCTGCATCTGCGCATATGATTAGACCTCACCCTTATACTGTTCAAAATACTTTTGTTCAGGCTTATATACAGACTCATTATGTACTCTTGATTGCTACAATAGACAGTAATCTTTCTGTTATCACTTATAACTCTGTTTAGCATTTCCTGCTCTCACTGTGTTTTAACAAACTGTCTTATAATATCAAAGCTCAGGCCATGTTTATTTTATAGCAGCCACCTTATGTGATGTTACCTGTTAGTCTGTCTCAGCCTTGGTATGATGACTCAGGGTTGCATGCATTACAGGCTGCTTCTGAAGCACTTGCTCGCCATCAAAAAATGTGATTTATTGCAGAATTAATTTTAGAAATTACTGCTCTTATTGCTATTATAGAATCTGTAGCCGCTTCTACCACCACTTTAGCACAATCAATTCACACTGCAAATTATATAAACAGCTTATCTCATAATGTATCTCTTGCTTTAGCAATACAGGAGACTATAGATAGAAAGTTAGAAATGAAAGTGAATGCTTTAGTGAGGATTTTTATTCACATAGAAAATGAGCTGTTAGCTATAAAGATTAGAATGACTCTTAGATGCCATGCAGGGTTCAAGTAACTATGTGTGATTCCTCTAGAATACAATCAGTCTATCATAGCATGAAATAATATATAGAATCATTTATTAGGTGTATGGAATAATAGTAATATTAGTTTAAATTTGAAAAAAATTACATCAAGAAATACAAAATTTAGAACATTCAGGCTCTTTAGTCTCTGCCTCAGAAGTAGCTGATCAATTTGTTGAAAATATTAAAAGTATGTTTTCTATACATAACCTGACCTCTTTGGCTACTGATATAGACATAATAATAACTGCAATAATTATCACTCTTCTTGCCTTTCCAGTCATCGTCTGACTCTTAAATAATACAAAAGCTTCAATTAAAAAGCAAAAAAGGGGGAGATGTCAAAAGCCAATCAACAGCTGCTGGTTGATATAGTCACAGCAAAGAAGATCAATAACCGCTGGTTGACACAGTCACAGAAAGAAGAGGCACAGCAATACTTCCTCCTTTAACTTTTTGAATTAATTTGGTTTTTTATCCCCCATCCCTTTTCTGGGTGTGTGTGCTATCATTTATGACACAGGAATAATAGCACTGTGCTTTCCCTGCAGATTTGTAGTAATTTTTCTGAAAATGAGACAGAATGTGAGTTCCACAGAAAAGCCTATAAAGTCCCTATACCTGTGCTCATAGACATAGGAGGCTGGCTATAATATCCCCCCAAAAGAGTTAAGTCTGTAAAAAATTTTCCTCCTATAAATCATATTACAAATAATAGACTGTGACTTATGAATAGGTAGAAAACAGTAACTATATACAAAAACACATTTCAGCCTTCACTTAATTCATTACTTTACCTCCCTAGCCTTCTCATGTGGTAGAGTAGAGAAACTTTTCTTTCTTCTTATATGCCTGACCTGCAGGTGGTGGAACACTCTGAGAAAAATAAAGTTAGAACTTAACTAGTATATAAATATAGTAGACAAATAAAATTTGACTAGACAATAGACCCTTAGATAAAATAGTTATTAATCAATACTGACCTTTTAGAAGCTTGCACCAAAATTGTTGTTGTTCCTCAAGTTATTGTATAACCGTACTTAGAATGACTTACCACCTGATTTATAACTTATAGAAATATACTAACCATTGCCTAAAATTATGTAACCATAGTAAAACAAAAACAATTATTAATCAATGTATTTTGTACACCATGTGATTGTAACTTAGTGTGTGTGTATAAAAATAAAGCTATACTAGCCATTGGCGGAGATGCCTGGCAGTGAATGCTAAAGAATTCGGCTCTCTCACTCATTTCATGCCTATGCCGTCTCTTCCTCTGGGATCCCTGGATTCCCCTCGAGGCTGGACCCCGGAAATTCTGTTTAATCTTTTTTAGTAAGCAGTCTTCCTGTTGAAGACATATTGGCAAGGTGGGTGTATATATTCGCTTCTCATTGGGCCCTGCTGACATTATCCCAGAAAAAGTAGAGTGCTTACTCTCACTGCCTTGCTGCAAAAGGATGTGATAAAATTTTATCTCCTCTTTGATTTTTCTCAACAAAAATGGGATATTAACTCATACAGATTTGTTGCCTATAAGCTCAAGTCCATGGAGTCCCTTTGAAACCAGGGATGAAGAAGCATTGGAATTACTTATGCTGGCTTTCTGCTGTAGGCGAGTGGTGGGATATCAGCTCCCTTTAGACCCTAGCATACCAGAGAAGGGGGAGAGAAAGCAGAGTGATGACTTGCCCCACCTCCTACCACCTATTCCTTTTTGTTACTACTGAGTAGGAGTAGAAGTTCAGCTGCTTGTTACTACTACCCATTGACATGCAGGTGGTAGAAGATTTTTTTAGAAGTTTATGTAAAAAAATACAGTTGGCTTAATTAAAGTTTTCTTTATTTAAGTTCAAGTCAGTGGAGATATTGAGGATTTTCCCCCTTCTTTCCAGTTTTATTGAGGTATAATTGATAAAATTTTAAGATACTTAAAGTTTGGCTCTGGTGGGGGGATCATTTGGTTGGAGCATCATTCTGATAATGCCAAGGTTGTGGGTTCAATCTCTGGTCAGGGCACATATAGGAATCAACAAATAAAAGTAAGTAAGTGGAACAATGAGTCTCTCTCTCTATCTCCCTCCTTCCCCTCATTCCCCTCTCCCTCCTTCCCCCTCTCTCTCTTCACCTTCTCCCTCCTCCTCCCCTTTTCCTCCTTCCCCTCCCTCTTCTTCTCTAATTCAGTAAAAAGTTTATATCATGAATTGATATACATATTCATTGTGAAAGAATTTCTTCTATTCAATTAAAGCATCCATCACCTTATACATTTTTATATCTATATTGATAATCACATTTAAGTTTTAATTTAAAATTTTTTTAATTTTTTTTCAAAGAACGAGAGAGAAAATGGGAAGTACAGGGAGAGGAAGGAGAGGTATGAGAAGCATCAACTCATAATTGCTTCACTTTAGTTGTTTATTGATTGCTTCTCATATGTGCCTTGACTAGGGTGCTTATGTTGAGCCAGCGACCTTGGGCTCAAGCCAGCAACCTTGGGATCATATTGCTGATCCCATGCTCAAGCTGGTGACCTCAAGGTTTCCAACCAGGCACCTAGGTGTTTCTGGTTGATGCTCTATCTACTGTACCACCACTGGTCAGGCTGCCATGTTATATTTTAGATCCTCAGATCTTATTTATGTTATAGCAGAAAGTTTGTACCCTTGTACCAACTTCTCTGTTTTCTCCATTCCCCCAGTCCCTGGCAGCTTCCACTCTGTTTTTGTGAGCTTGACATTTTTTAATTTTAGTTTCCACATGTTAAGTGAAACCATGGAGTAATTGTCTTTGTGTGGCTTATTTCACTTAGTATAATGTCCTAAAGATCTATCTATGTTGTCTTCAAATGGCATGTATCACTTTTTCTTTCTTTATCTCTTGATGAACATGTAGGTTGTTTACATATTGGAGTTATTGTGAATAATGCTGTCATGGGTATGAGAGGTCAGGTCTCTTTTTGATATCCTGTTTTCATTTCCTTTGACTAAGTAAAATTGCTGGATCACATGGTAGTTTGTTTTTAATTTTTTTAGAAACCTCCATACTATGTTCCATAGTGGCTGCATCAACTTAAATTCCCATGAACAGTTCACAAGGGCTCCCTTTTCCCCATTCCCTCACCTTGCCATGTGTTATCTCTTTTTGATGAGAGCTGTTCTATCAGATGTGAGGTGATAGCGAGTTGTGGTGTTTGGATTTGTGATGATTAGTGATGTTGAGCACCTTTTCATGTCCTTGATGGTCAGTTGTATATCTTTGGGAAAATATTCAGTTCCTTTGCTTATTTTTAATTGTATTTGTATTTTAGCTACTGAGTTATGTAAAGTCTTTATACTGTGCATTTTAGATATTAACCTATTATCTAATATATGATTTGCAAATATTTTGTTCCATTTTATTTCATAAGTTGCCTTTTCATTTTGTTGATGGCTTCCTTTGCTGTGCAGAAGGTTTGTAGTTTGATGCCATCCTACTTGTTTATTTAAAATCATTGTCAAGACTAATGTCAAGAAGCTTTCCCCCTTTATTTTCTTCTAGATGTTTTAGAGTTTCAGGTCTCTTTTTTATATAAAAGATTTTATTTATTGATTTTATGGGGCAAGGGTAAGAAGTATAGCTGCTTCACTTTAGTTGTTCATTGCTTGCTTCTTGCATTTTCCTTGAACAGGCAATCACAGGGTTTCAAACCAGCAACTTCAGCACTCCAGGTCAATGCTCTATCCATGTTCCACCACAGGCAAGGTGGATTTAAGGTCTTAAGTTTGAGTCTAATCTGTTTTGTGTTGATTTTTGTGTAAGATAGGGGTCCAGTTTTATTCTTTTGTATGTGGGTGTCCAGTTTTGCCAGCACCGTTTATTGAAGTGGCTATCTTAAGGACCTTTAGGTCCGTTTATAGTTTCTGATATGAAATGATAGAATCATGGCTCACTGAACTCATGCCTCAGTTTCTGTTTTGTAAGAGGTAGCATTAGATGGTTTCTGCTCTCAGGAATATTGTGTTGTTGTTTGGGAGACTTAAGTAAACACTTAATTTTAAAGATTGAAGGGATACTCAGAATTTATTTTTGCAAGTAAAAAATTTATGGGTCAAAGTTATTTAGCTATAATGTATTTTTACCAATTCAACTCTTATAATTATTGTGAGAAAGTAAGACATGGACATGGTTAGAATTTCTAACTATATAAATTGTTTTATGCACTAACAACTCATTTAAAATCACAAATCTCTAAAATATGAAATGCTAACTATATTACTTATTAGAAAATTTTAAACAACATAATGGTTAGGAAGCTAATAAGAGTACATATAACCATGTTAGGTAGGCCATTATCTCATAATAAGACATTAAATTACCTTATTCAATCTCGCTTAAGTACAGTTTTGTTTAAAATAACTGCCTCTTTAATATCTCTTCTACAATGACTTAGAAGCATCTCAAATTCACATATCTAAAATTAAAATCATCTCAGCAGTTTCCATACCTTTTTTTTATTGTTGTTTATTTCCCAAACCCTTGTGTCTGGGGATGACTTTCAATAGATTGCAGCGAGGGACCTGCTTTGCTATGTAGAAAACCCCAACCTATACTTCTTCTTAAAAGCTTTTTCTTATTGTGTAATGACTAGTTTTCTAAGCCAAAAACTTGGGAATGACCCTTGTTACCTCTTCTAATATATCTCTGTACCCAGTCTGTGATTCTCTGGTGATATTTTCTTTGTCATGTTTTTGTCTTACATCTTTGGTAACAGGGTAATGTTGGTCTCTTCAAAAGAGCTGTGAAGAGACCTGAAGATGGCAGCGGAATAGGTGGATGCACAGATGCTCAGCTCTCACCACCAAACTGGAATACAAATCAATTCAAAAAAAATCAGCATAAAAAACCAACTCTGGACTACAAGAACAGCTCTCAAAAACCAAGGAGCAAAGAAGAAGCCACAACAAACCTGGTAGGGAGCACCTGAATCTCCCTTGCTTACAGGAAGGGAGGGGGGGTGAGGCTGAGAGCCCAGAGGGGATCTCACTCCAGGGAAAAGAGCAGAAAATACTGCTCACAGCCACTTGCCAGGCGACCAGGGAGCAAGGTGTGTGGAAAAGACCACCTTATCTCCCAAGTGGAAAAAAAAAGAGAAAGGGACAAACTGTGAGGTGCTAAGGAATGCAGGAGATGACCTAAAAAAAGCTGACTCATCCATGCTGGAGGCGGCCATAGCTGGGGGAGGAACTGATCCTTCCCCACAAAACAGTACTGAATTGCTTACAGATCAGAGATCTCCAGACATCTCTCCAGCTTCAATCAGTGAAACAAGACACAGCTGAAAACAAGAAGTGGGGAGGAGGGGCAGTAACTCAAGTCTCCATAGAGATCTGAGATACAACTCCTCCTACTGAAGCTGAGAAAACACCCTGCCCCCAGAAAGATTAGTTGGTGGAAGAGGCCTTCAGAGTCTCAGGTTACACCCATCGCATTTCTGGATACAGTTTCAAGGAAGCCCCCTGCTGAGATCAGTAAACAAGATTATCACCTGTTAAGAAAACAAAAAAATCAAGACTTCAGAGCTGCCCAAATCTGAAAATGGATTACAAATAATAGCTGATACCAACCCAAGAAGACCTAGAAATAACACAACTAAAAACTGGAGGCAGACAACACCAAGCCTAGACTCAACCAGCTCTACAAACAAAACACCCAAACACAGACATTGAGAAGACAAAGAAGTGCAATCCAAATGAAACCACAAGAGAAACGTTCGGGAGATGTACTGAGTGATATAAAAATAATCAAACTTCCAGGTGCGGAGTTCAGAATAATGATTGTAAGGATGCTTAGGGATCTTAGAACAACAATGAATGGTCATTATGAACACCTAAATATAGAAATAGCAAGTATAAAAAAGAATCGGTCGAAGATGACAAATACAATATCAGAAGTAAAGACCACAATGGAAGGAATTAAAAACAGGATAGATAGAGCTGAGGATCAAATCAGCAAGTTGGAGGAAAACTGAAATTAAGGCATAAAAGCAGAGAAAAAAAAAAGAAAAGAGACTCAAAAAGTCTGAGGAAACTCTTAGAGAGCTCTGCGACAACATGAAGAGAAATAACATCCGCATCATAGAGGTTCCTGAAGAAGAAGAAAAAGAACAAGGGATAGAGATTTTGTTAAACCATATCATAGCTGAAAACTTCCCTAAATTAATGCAGAAGAAACTCTCACAAGTTCAAGAAGCACAGAGGACTCCATTAAGGAGAAACCCAAAGGAATCAAAACCAAGACACATCATAATTAAAATACAAAAGCTAAGCAATAAAGAGAAAATATTAAAAGCCATAAGAAAAAAAAAAAGCTATCACCTACAAAGGAGCCCCCATAAAAATGACATCTCACTTCTCAACAAAAACACTTGAGGCCAGAAGGGAATGGCAAGAAATATTCAAAGTAATGCAGAACAAGATCCTACACCCAAGACTACTTTATCTAGCAAGGCTATCATTTAAAATCGAAGGAGAAATAAAAAGCTTCCCAGACAAAAAACAACTCAAGGAATTCATTACAACCAAACCAGTGCTGCAGGAAATGTTAAGGGGCCTGTTGTAAACAGATCCAAGTGGGAAAAGAATACAGCAAAAAAGAAATACACCTTTAAAGAAGAAAATGGCAATAAACAACTACATATCAATAATAACCTTAACTGTAAATGGATTAAATGATCTAATCAAAAGACATAGGGTAACTACATGGATAAGAAACAGGACCCGTACATATGCTGTCTACAAGAGACACACCTTAAAACAAAAGATACACATAAATTTAAGGTAAAAGGATGGAAAAAAACATTTCATGAAAATGGAAATTTAAAAAAAAGCTGGGGTAGCAATACTTATATCAGACAAATTGGACTTTAAAACAAAGGATATAGTAAGAGATAAAGAAGGCCACTACATAATGATAAAGGGAGTAATCCAACAGGAAGATATAACTATTATAAATATCAATGCACCTAATATAGGAGCACCTAAATATATAAAGCAGACTTTGATGGATTTAAAGGGCGAGATCAACAGCAATACTATAATAGTAGGGGATTTGAGTACCCCACTTACATCACTAGATAGATCCTCAAGAAAGAAAATTAACAGAAACAGCAGAATTATTGAACACACTAGATCAACTCGATTTAATAGATATCTTCAGAACCTTTCACCCTAAAGCAGCAGAATATACATTCTTTTCAAGTGCTCATGGTACATTCTCTAGGACAGACTACATGTTAGCGCACAAAAGTGGTCTCAACAAATGTAAAAAGATTGAAATCATATCAAGCACTTTCTCCGATCACAACGGCATAAAACTAGAAATGAACCATAATAGAAAAGCTCAAAAATTCTCAAATACATGGAAACTAAATAGCATGTTATGAAATAATGAATGCATTAAGAATGAAATAAAAAAAATAAAAAACTTCCAAGAAACGAATGACAATGAGCATACAACAACTCAAAATTTATAAAACACAGCAAAAGCAGTACTGAGAGGGGAGTTCCTGGCACTACAGACACAATTTAAGAAGCTAGAAAAAGCTCAAATAAACAACTTAATCCTGCATCTAAAAGAACTAGATAAAGAACAGCAAGTAAAGCCCAAATGTAGTAGAAGGAAGAAATTAATAAAGATCATAGCAGAAATAAATGACATAGAGGCTAAAGAAACAATACAGAGGATCAATGAAACCAGGAGCTGGTTCTTTGAAAAGGTAAACAAGATTGATGATCCTTTAACTAGACTCACCAAGAAAAAGAGAGAGATCACTCAAATAAATAAAATTAGAAATGAGAGTGGAGAAATAACAACTGACACAACCGAAATAAAAAATATTGTAAGAAAATACTATAAAGAACTGTATGCCAAAAAAACTAGACAAGTAGATGAAATGGACAAATTCCTTGAAAAATACAATCTTCCAAAAATTAATCTGGAAAAATCAGAAAACCTAAACAAACCAATTACACCAAATGAGATCAAAATAGTTATCAAAAAACTCCAAAAAAAGAAAAGTCCAGGGCCTGATGGCTTCACAAGTGAATTCTACCAAATACTCAAAGAAGAACTAACTCCTATCCTTCTCAAACTATTTCAAAAAATTCAAGAGGAAGGAATATTTACAAAAACAAGCTCCTTTTATGAGGCAAGCACAATTCTGATTCCAAAACCAGGCAAAGAGAACACAAAGAAAGAAAATTATAGGCCAATATCTCTGGTGAATATAGATGCTAAAATTCTCAACAAAATATTAGCACACCGGATCCAACATGTTACGGAAAAAATCATACACCATGATCAAGTGGGATTTATTCTGGGGAGGCAAGGCTGGTACAATATTCATAAATCAATCAATGTGATTCATCACATAAACAAAAAGAAGGAGAAAACCATATAATAATTTCAATAGATGCAGAAAAAGCATTTGATAAATCCAGCACCCATTCATGATCAAAACTCTCAGCAAAGTGGGAATACAGGGAACATACCTCAACATGATAAAAGCCATCTATGAGAAACCCACAGCCAATATCATACTCAATGGGAAAAAATTAAAAGCAATCCCCTTAAGATCAAGAACAAGGCAGGGATGCCCCCTTTCACCACTTTTATTCAACATAGTTCTGGAAGTCCTAGCCACATCAGTCAGACAAGAAAAAGAAATAAAAGGCATTCAAGTTGGAAAAGAAGAAGTAAAACTATCATCATTTGCAGATGATATGATATTGTATATAAAAAACCCTAAAGTCTCAGTCAAAAAACTACTAGACCTGATAAATGAATTCGGCAAGGTGGCAGGATATAAAATCAATACTCAGAAATCAGAGGCATTTTTATACACTAACAATGAACTGTCAGAGGAAGAAATTAAGGAATCAATCCCCTTCACTATTGCAACCAAAAAAATAAAGTACCAGAAATAAATTTAACCAGGGAGATTAAAGACTTGTACTCAGAAAATTATAAAACATTGATAAAAGTAATCAGGGAAGATACAAACAAGTGGAGGCATATACCGTGCTCATGGCTAGGAAGAATAAACATCATTAAAATGTCTATATTACCCAAAGCAATTTATAAATTTATTGCAATACCGATTAAAATACCAATGACTTACTTCAAAGATATAGAACACACATTCCAAAAATTTATATGGAACCAAAAGAGAACACAAATAGCCTCAGTAATCTTGAAAAGGAAGAATAAAGCGGGAGGTATCACACTTCCGGATATCAAGTTATATTATAAGGCCATTGTACTCAAAGGCCTGGTACTGGCATTAGAACAGGCATATAGATCAATGGAACAGAACTGAGAACCCAGAAATAAACCCACACTCTTATCGACAACTGATATTTGACAAAGGAAATAAGAGCATACATTGGAGTAAAGACAGCCTCTTCAACAAATAGTGTTAGGAAAATTGGACAGCTACCTGCAAAAAAATGAAACTAGACCACCAACTTATGCCAGTCACAAAAATAAACTCAAAATGGATAAAAGACTTCAATATAAGCCGTAAAACTATAAGCATCTTAGAAGAAAATATAGGCAGTAAGCTCTCTGACATGTCTCACAGCAATATATTTGCTGATTTGTCTCCACAGGCAAGTGAAATAAAAGACAGGATAAACAAATGGGACTTTATTAAACTAAAAAGCTTCTGCAGAGCTAAAGACAATAAGAACAGAATAAAAAGACAAACTACACAATGGGAGAATATATTTGACATTGCGTCTGATAAGGAGTTAATAACCAAAATTTATAAAGAACTTGTAAAACTTAATACCAGGAAGACAAACAATCCAATCCAAAAATGGGCAAAAGAAATGAATAGACACTTCTCCAAAGAGCACACACAGGTGGCCAATAGGCATATGAAAAAATACTCAACATCACTATTTGTCAGAGAAATGCAAATTAAAACCACAGTGAGATATCACCTCACACCAGTCAGAATGGCTCTCATCAATAAAACAACACAGAATAAGTGCTGGCGAGGATGTGGAGAAAAGGGAACCCTCCTGCACTGCTGATGGGAATGCAGACTGGTACAGCCACTGTGGAAAACAATATGGAGATTCCTCAAGAAATTAAAAATCAAACTGCCTTTTGACCCAGCTATACCACTGTTAGGAATATACCCCAAGAACACCATAGCACTGTTTGAAAAGAAAAAATGCACCCCCATGTTTATGGCAGCATTGTTCACAATAGCAAAGATCTGGAAACAGCTCAATTGTCCATCAGAGGATGAGTGGATTAAAAAGCTTTGGTATATATATATACTATGGAATATTACTCAGCCATAAGAACTGGTGACATCAGATCTTTTATGACAACATGGATGGGCCTTGATAACATTATACTGAGCGAAATAAGTAAATCAGAAAGAACTAAGAACTATATGATTCCATACATAGGTGGGACATAAAAATGAGACTCAGAGACATGGACAACAGTGTTGGGGTTACAGGGTTGGGGGGAGGGGAGGGGCACAAAGAAAACCAGTTAGAAGGTGACAGAAGACAATTTTATCAATGTCACCCCATCAAAATTAATCAAAAAAATAAAAGAATGTGTGTCACGGCTAATTCAGACAGTTAGAAGAATAGTATAAGGATGCTAATTCTGCTTCTCAGGCCACATCCTGCAAAAGGGGCCCCAAGCAAATTGGTGATTTGGCTCCTCTGATTTTGCCAATTGGATTAAAAAAAATAGGTCAGGAACGCCCTGAAATGGAACTAACAATACATGAGTATAAATTTAAAGGACTTTTAGATACTGGAGCTGATGTATCTGTTATTGCTAAGCTACATTGGCCTCCTTCCTGGCCCACTCATGCAGCAGCCACAGAATTACAAGGTATGGGGCAGAGTAAATCCCCTCAACAAAGTTCTAGTTTTCTACATTGGGAAGATTAAAAAGGTCATTCTGGATTTTTTTAAGCCTTATGTGCTCCCTGGATGGCCAGTTAATTTATGGAGTAGAGATGTTTTGAAAAATATGGGAGCATTGCTTGTCAGTCCTAATGGTTTAGCCAGTACTTGATCGGGGCTTTTTGCCCACCAAGGGACTAGGGAAAGAACAGTGAGGAATTCTCACCCCCATAGAAGTGGCACCCAATACCAGAAAGTGTGGATTAGGATATCAAAATTTAGCATAGGGGCCTTGGTAGCTCCTGCTACCTTAATAATGCATTGTGCAGGCCCAATTACTTGGAAATCAGATAATCCTGTATGGGTAGACCAATGGCCCCTTTCTCAGGAGAAACTTAGGGCAGCTGCTCAATTGGTACAAGAGCAGCTACACCTTGGGCACATTGAACCATCGAATAGCCATGGAATACACTTCCATATTTTGATCTTGTTGCCTCCTGGATTATCAAGGGGCATAGGTGACCCTTACAGTTTATAGGTTTTGAGCCTCAAAATTATTGTTGTTCCTTTTTTCAAAGGATCAACAACAATGGCTCTGGAAAACTTCCACTAAATGGCAAATTGTTCTTGCAAATCAATGGACAACTTTATACTGAAACTGTCAACTTAAAATCATATCAAAGTCTAGAATTATATGCCATTATCATGGCTTTTCAGCATTTGCCATATTCCTCCTTTAATCTATATACAGACAGCAAATATTTACTTATGGTGTTTCCATTATAAAGACTGCTGTCTTAGGGACAACTGCTGATGAACTATTTCAGCAGTTCCTCCTTCTTCAATGACTTGTATGTCAACATAGAGCTCCATGTTTCATAAGACATACTCGAGCTCACTCCATGCTCCCTGGAGCTTTAGCACAAGGGAATGCCCTTTTTTCTTCTTTTTTTTTTCTTTTTATTTTCTTTTTTTTTTAATTTATTTTTTATTTATTTATTTTTTTCTGAAATTGGAAATGTGGAGGCAGTCAGATGGACTCCCGCATGCGCCCGACCGGGATCCACCCAGCACGCCTACCAGGGGGCGATGCTCTGCCCATCTGGGGTGTTGCTCAGTTGCAACCAGAGCCATTCTAGCACCTGAGGCAGAGGCCACTGGGCCATCCTTAGCATCCGGGTGGCTTTGCTCTAGTGGAGCCTTGGCTGCAGGAGGGGGAAGAGAGAGACAGAGAGGAAGGAGAGGGGGAGGGGTGGAGAGGCAGATGGGCGCTTCTTCTGTGTGCTCTGGCCGGGAATCAAACCTGGGAATCCTGCATGCCAGGCCGATGCTCTACCACTGAGCCAACTGGCCAGGGCCTAGGAATGCCCTTGTTGATCAAGCTACCCAAAAGAAAATTATTTGGAGCAATCATGACAGATGGAGCAATTCAGTCTCATACTATTCATCACCAGAACGCTGCAGCCCTGTGTAAACAGTTTCATCTTTCTCGGGAAGCAGCATGGCAGATTGGGAAATCCTGTCCAAGGGATCCTCTACTATAATCTGCCCCTTCATTTGAAGTTAACCCTCAAGGACCCCTACCAGGACAACTTTGGCAAATGGATGTTACTCATATACCTTCATTTGGCAAACAGTCCTATGTCCATGTTACAGTGGATACACATTCTGGATTTATAGTAACCTCTGTCAGAACAGGAAAGGCTGCTAAGCATGTTATAGCTCATTGTCTATATGCATTGTTCTATTATTGGATTTCCTAAACTGGTTAAACTAAAAATGCTCCTGTATATGGAGCAAAAGCAAAAATAAAAAAATAATGCAGGCATTTCATTTTGGAAAAAAGACATGAACTTACATTTTTTTTCTCTGAGCTTTCATTTTTACAAAATTATAAAACTGTGATCAAAACCACAGTCCATGCTAGAACCACCTCTATGTTGCCTCTCCTTCCTTGGACACCACCAATCTGCCAATCAGAGGCTGGGATATCCAGCAAGGAATATTTCATGTGAATAAAGTGACCAATCGTCCTCCTTTAGGGAGGACAATCCTTTTGTAAGGTCCGTCCTCCCTCAAAAAGTGTTCTCCTACATGTCTTCCTTTTTTTTATATTGGAAGACTAATCTGTAAATGTCTGTATTTGATGGATGCAGAGTTGATCTATTGTGTGTGATGTGACGTATTTGTATTTGACATGACAATTCATCAAGGATCAGTACAGTGCTGCAAGACGCGAATATGAGACGCATGTGCTCTGCACGGGAGACTTTGAGAGAGTGTGTGATATACCAAGCACACAAATGGCTTTGTGTATTTCTTACTGAAACATGACACAGCACATATGACATTGCAGACTCACGATTATTTTTTTCTCAGTGAATATTCAGTCACAGACAGGTAAGCACAATTCATGTTTTATTAATTCATTATCTATTTAATAATTTCCAGCCTGACCTGCAGTGGCGCAGTGGTTAAAGCATTGACCTGGAACGCTGAGGTCGCCAGTTCGAAACCCTGGGCCTGCCTGGTCAAGGCACGTATGGGAGTTGATGCTTCCTGATCCTCCCCCCTTTCTCCCTCTCTCTCTCTCTCTCCTCTCTAAAATGAATGAATAAATGAATAAATAGATTTTTAAAAAAAATAAAATAATCTCCAAATATGTATAATTTTATTTAAAAGTATTTTCCCGAAATTGGAGTTTAAAGTGGAAAAGTAACCTCAGATCATATCTATTAAAAACGCATTTTGATAAAATAGTTGCATAAAACAGATGTTTTTAAATTATAAAATGATAAATACATCCAGATATCACTCCAAATTAGTGGTTTTGTTTGATATTTAGTTTTACTAAATGAGTACTTTTTCTTACAATTATTATTAAAAATTAATAGGCATGTAAGCATAATTACAATATAAAATATTATTTTTATTATGCATCTGTTATAAAGTAGCATACCTTAATTCTGCAGGTTACATAGAGACACCAAGGCAGGATACAGAAGAAGTTTTAGGAGATTTATTAATAAGCTGGCTACATATGACATACACAGGGTATAACTAACCCAAATTGTGCAGCCTCAAATATAACTCTGAGGCTAGTTATATAGACCTGATCACATACAGGTTGGGGGGGAAAAAGGGGGAGCATGACACAATAGTCAATCATTAACAAGTTTACAACATTCATCTATAGGGTCTATTAAAAGGAAAAAAAAAACACATTCTTACATGTTAAAACTTAAAAGGTAACACAATAGCAATAAATGTCATTTTACATATTAAAGACATTCCCAAATCTTCTAGTGTCTACCCTCTATCCCTGTCACCAGAGCGAAATGGTTAGTTTAGGATAAGGAGAGAGGTCAAATGAAAATACCCTAAAAGTGTAGTCCCCACTTGTTTAGTTTAGAAGTTTTGTACATATAAAGGATTTCAAGAGGGATGATTATTAGAAAACATATAAAATGTTACAGAATGCAGGTTTTACAAGCAAGGGGGAATTGGCTCGTGATCCCTTTGTCTAGAGGTATATGTCACTCTAAGGACTCCTGGAGGAGAGGAAGAATTAGAATCAGTTTAGGATATGTAAACATTGTCTCCTAAAGGATCTTACTGAAGGAGAATAGGAAGTTCTTTGTTGTCTAACAAGTAGTGGTCTCAGTCCTTCCAGAGAACTATGGTTAAACTATGATTAGTAACTAACTTTTGCCCCTTTAATCTCTTTCTCTGGGTTTTTTTTCTTTTCAGAAAGGAGGGGTAAAGGGGCCTGACTCTTTCTTCTAAATACTAATGTTAATTTTTGCAATTCTTCAGCACCTTATCAAACATTTATTATATTATAGTGTATTATTGTTGCAATGAATAAAATGTTTCTTTTATTTACGCTATTGTTTTTAATTTATTTTTGTCCTTTTCATTATAAAAAGGTTGGTCACCTTACAGGTGAAGTACATTTGGGAATATGAGCAAGGAATATTTCATTCACTTAAAGAATCACAGGACCTATCAAGTGAGTCCCAAGCCTAAAGCTCTAGGACATGGGAGATGTTTGGATCTGAAGCTGGGCCTCAGTCAATCTTTCTGCTCAAAAAGGAAAGATGCAGGATGCTGACAGACATCTCATAGATAATTGAAAATGTTCTCTTCATCAGCAAAACCCACCTGTTGAAATGATTATTCAAACTCCTTGTCAGAAATGAGAAGGCCTCAGTCAGGTCACCTGTGAATGGTACCTGTGGTGAGCACAGTGTTAATCCATCAAATAATCCTATTTGAAAAGCTGTGCAGTGTTATTCTAGACTGTTAGTCTTCTAGAATCTAACCATTCACACCATTACTGAATCCAGATGTGTGACCCTACCTACGAGTTGAGAAATTAGTCTCCTGGGTCATCCAGTGAAACATAAGAAATATCTATTTTTAGTGGATGTATAAGTATAAAGTAAGGAATGAAATTGGATGTTAATTTGCTCAACAAATAATTGTGTAAAAACTGGAGATACCCAGGAAAGTAAGAAATGATTTCTAACCTTGAGGTACTACTCATTGCCTAAGAGATTAAACACAGGTAGACTCAGAAATGGGCACCAAAGTGCTAGAGATGCTAAGGTACAAGCACCACATGGATATAGGAAACTTTCCAATTCTGACAAACTTTCCAATTCTAACATTGTTTCTTGCCAGTTTCAGGCATCATCACTGTAGGACCCAGAAAGAAAGATTATTTACAGTATTTTTATGCCTAATAAAAACGATTCTTCAATTTTTATAGGAATTGCACTTCACCTGAAAAGTAGAAGGACAGCACTGGCCAGATAGCTCAGTTGGTTAGAGCATTGTCCCAGAGAGCAGAGGTTTCCAGTTCAATGCTGGTCAGGGCACACAGAGGAACAGATCAATGTTCCTGGCTTCTCAGTCTCTTTCCCTTCCTCTCTCTCTAAAATTAATTAGTTAAATTTTTTTAAAATAAAAGCAGGAAAACAAAAGCAATACATAAAGGATTTAGAAATACAGGTGGATAGAGAAGAAAAGGACCAAGGAAAAGGATGTATATTTATACAATCAGTTCCCATTTTTCTATTATTAAATGAAAGAGAATTGCATATGACATCTAAGTCAAAACAAGCTCTAAATTTTATAGCTATATACCATCTGTACTCCTTACTATTTTTATTATGGCAACAAGTTTGAAGAAGCATCTGACTTTAAAAGAAATGTCATATCTACTTGTAGAATACTTTTTTCCTACAAAAAAGACCATAGGTTGGAAGAAAGCACAGAGGTACAGCTGTCAAAATAAAATTTTTCAATGAGTAGAAATAAGCTAAAAGTTTCTAACATTTCTTTAAAATAGTTCTGACCAGGTGGCTGGTTAGAGCATCAAGCCAATATGCCAAGGTTGATGGTTTGATTCCTGGTCAGGGTACATACAAAATTCAATCAGTTAATGTATAAATAAGTGAAATGATAAATTGTTGTTTCTCTCTCTCCCATCCTCTCTCTCTCTCTCTAAAATAAATAGATAAAACAAATTTAACAAAAAAGAAACATGCTGTTAAAAATATGTTGTCATCAGGACAAATTGAACAACTTAATATATTGCTGATACATACACATAATTTATTTGTGGTATACTGACTCAAACATGGTGTTTGGTTAGTAAATTCAACTTCTTCATCTCTGCAAATATTATTTTTTCTGCCATACAATCATTCATGGATAAAAACAGATTAATATATTGGGAAGAAAACAATCAATAAAAGGTTTCTGCTACAAAAACAAAAGATGATTTCTCAGAAGTAGCCAAGCTCCCTTTCCAAGCCAGTGAAGCACCTGAGACCCCCATGCCCAGCAAAGCATCTAGAACAGCTCAGCCAAAGAGTGTAAAGCCAACACACTCGGGAATCAAAGGCAGTTCAAATGAAACATCAAGAGAGAAATGGCACCGTGAGGAGCACGACCAACAAATCTCCCCCAAATTTCAACAAGTTCTTCAACCAGAGACAGAAAAATCTATCCTTGTAGCATATAGAAGTTTCAAACACTGAAGGCGAAGGTAGGATCAAGCGAAAAATTGACTAAATATATAATCAACCCTGAAGGAAATAAGTCAGACAAAGAAACACTCTGCCTTCCTCACTAACCTGAGCAAAGGCTGCTTTCACTTGGAACTGAGAGTGTGTGTGTGTGTGGGGGGGATAAGGGTGTGGAAAAAGCTAGGCTGTGGCACGGACATTTGTTCAAGCAGAGGAAAGAGTGTGCCTGTGGTGAATCAGCCCACATGAACAATCGCATGTGCACCATGCTATGAGCATCCAGGCCGCCCCCACACCGTGAGCAACCACCCGCGCCATGCGCAGCAGCTGCCAGTGGTGCGTGGGGAGTGTGCCAAAGTGAACTTCCCTACACACAAGCTTCTCTGGGTGGGCGGGGCACCTCACCCAGCCATTCAAGCTAACAATCAAGCATTGGGGAGGGGCACGCGGGCAGCTTGCAGTCCTTTCTGGAGCAATTCGGGGGATCCAATCACTGAAATTAGCTTAACCCACAGGCTACTCACTTCCCAATTGACCTACGCAGCTATAATTGATAAGATCTCTCTCAGTTCAGCGATCCAAGACAAGAGGTGTGATATTTTTTAGGGCCTCTTGCTAAAGGGGTGGGGGCAACTTCTGATTGGCAGAGCTTTCATACTCAGGGATATACGCTAAAAAGAGGGACTTGGCAGATGTTAAGACCTCCTGTACTGAGATGGCACTGGAGTAGGCGGACGTACCAGCATCTACCTCCCAGAACCAAAGTGGATTACAAACTGATTTTATGAACTATCAGCTGGAAAAACCAACTTTGGACTAAACTAAAAGGACTCTTCAACCTGAACAAGCCACACAGAGACTGGTAGGAGAAGCGGAAACGCGGAGAGGGTTGCCCAGCTCCTCGGAGTGAACGGCAGCAGGGAGAGACTCACGTGGTGGGAAGTGAGTTTAGCAGAGGGGAAAGGGTCCAGAGCCCCAGGAACAAAGCCCCAGCCTGCAGCCCCAGACCCCAGAAGAGGCGTAAAGACAGTATTTAGCCAGAAACAAGTCAGGATACTGTTTGTGAGGGAGTCTGATTTCTCAGACCCAGGATCCTTCTTAAAGGGACCACGCAGAACATCTCTCTCACAAACACTCACCCAGGGCTCCTGGAGATGGAGGGAGAGGGGAGAGAACCACAGTAACAGGAAGAGAGTATAATCTAGGAGGCACAGGGAGAAACATTTTGGGAGATAGCCACCCTAACCCCTGGGATGAGTCACTCCCCAAAGCTGAAGTGAATATTTCCCCCGGAAATAGCAATACCAGCAAAGGGAAGCAGGAGAGCAGCCAAACAAGCTCCCCCGCAGCATTCAGAGCAGAGTCGCATAGAAGGAGGGAGCTTTAGGGTCTACAGTAGTGAGTCTTAGGGTTCGAGCTGCAACGCCCCCACCCACGCAGCTGAGGGTGAGCCGGAGGGCGGGCGGCAGCGGGAGATGAAAGCGCGGTTCTGCTGGCAGGGTTGGAAGCCGGCTGGCCACCACTGGGCTCAGGTGTGAGCTCAATCTTGCCCGGTTAGGGAGAAGGGGGCGTGCAAAAGCGGCCAAGCTCAGCTGCCGGCAGCCTGTAATCCAGCCTCGGGAGAAGGGCGGGAAACCCGGAAAGGGTAGAAACCAGCCCCGGAGCAAGGGCAGAGAAGCACATCCCTGCCCCGCCCATGCAACCCAGGCTTGCGGTCTGACTTGGTAGCTGGCTCCTCCCGCGGGGGTAGAGCCAAAAGCCCAGAAGAGGCGGAGTTCCGCTACGGAGCTGAGCTTGGGCACGCAGCCCTGCCTGGTGGTAGAGCCAAGGCTAGCAGCTGTTCCTTGAGTGGGATCATCCGGCAAAGGCAGGGCGAAAGCTCGGAAACAGGCGGAGACGCGCAGCTGAGCAAAGGTGCTCGCCAGTGCCCTCAGGACCGAGCATAACGTCACACATGGGGGCGGGGCAAAGGCCAAAGCCACCAACCCTTGTGCACCCGAGCACGTGATCACAGCCACTCCCGTGAAGAGAAAATGCGGAGGCAAGAAATACAACACAAATAAACCAAGAGAAATCCACAGAAAAGGACCTAAGTGAATCAGATATAACCAAATTACCAGATGCAGAGTATAAAATAACGATTGTTAGGATGCTCAAAGATATTAGAACCACCATAGATGGCCATTACGAAAACCTAAATAAAGAGATAACAAATATAAAAAAGGACATTGAAATAATAAAAAAGAATCAGACAGAAATGACAAATACAATATCTGAAATAAAGAATACAATGGAAGGAATTAAAAGCAGGATGGATGAAGCAGAGAATCGAATCAGTGAGTTAGAGGACACAATAAATAAAGGCACGGAAGCAGAGCAGAAAAAAGAAAAGAGACTCAAAAAGTCTGAGGAAACTCTAAGAGAGCTCTATGACAACATGAAGAGAAATAACATCCGCATCATAGGGGTTCCTGAAGAAGAAGAGAAAGAACAAGGGATAGAGACTTTGTTCAAACAAATTATAGTGGAAAACTTCCCCCAATTAAGGCAGAAAATGTCTCACATGTTCAGGAAGCACAGAGAACTCCATTAAGGAGAAACCCAAAGAAACCAACACCAAGACACATCATAATTAAATTACCAAAGCTAAATGATAAAGAGAAAATATTAAAAGCTGCGAGAGGAAAAAAAGACTATCACCTACAAAGGAGCCCCCATAAGGATGACTTCTGACTTCTCAACAGAAACACTTGAGGCCAGAAGGGAATGGCAAGAAATATTCAAAGTAATGCAGAACAAGAACCTACAACCAAGACTACTTTATCCAGCAAGGCTATCATTTAAAATTGAAGGAGAAATAAAAAGCTTTACAGACAAAAAAAAACTCAAGGATTTCACTGCAACCAAACCAAGGCTGCAAGAAATGCTAAGGGACCTGTTGTAAACAGGTCAAAGGAAAAAAAAGAATATAGCACAAGAGAAAAACAGTTTTAAAGAAAAAAAATGGCAATAAACAATTACATATCAGTAATAACCTTAAATGTTAATGGATTAAACGATCCGATCAAAAGACATAGGGTAGCTGTGTGGATAAGAAAACAGGACCCATACATATGCTGTCTACAAGAGACACACCTTAAATCAAAAGATGCACACAGACTGAAGAGAAAAGGATGGAAAAAATATTTCACGCAAATGGAAATGAAAAAAAAGCTGGGGTAGCAATACTTATATCAGACAAAATGGACTTTAGAACAAAGACCATAGTTAGAGATAAAGAAGGTCACTACATAATGATAAAGGGAGCAATCCAAAAGGAAGATATAACCATTATAAATATCTACGCACCTAATATAGGAGCATATAAATATATAAAGCAGACTTTGATAGACTTAAAGGGTGAGATCAACAGCAATACTATAATAGTAGGAGATTTCAATACCCCATTAACATCATTAGATAGATCCTCAAGAAAGAAAATTAACAAAGAAACAGCAGACTTAAAGGACATATTAGATCAACTCGATCTAATAGATATCTTCAGAACCTTTCATCCTAAAGCAGCAGAATATACATTCTTTTCAAGCGCTCATGGTACATTCTCTAGAATAGACCACATGTTAGGGCACAAAAGCGGGCTCAACAAATTTAAAAAGATTGAAATCATATCGAGCACTTTCTCTGATCACAATGGCATTAAACTAGAAATCAACCACAATAGAAAAATTGAAAAACATTCAAACACTTGGAAACTAAATAGCACATTATTAAACAATGAATGGGTTAACATTGAGATCAAAGAAGAAATTAAAAAATTCCTAGAAACAAACGATAATGAGCATACATCAACTCAAAATTTATGGGACACAGCAAAAGCAGTCCTGAGAGGGAAGTTTATAGCATTACAGGCATACCTCAAGAAGCTAGAAAAAGCTCAAATAAACAACTTAACCCTGCATCTAAAATAACTAGAAAAAGAACAGCAAGTAAAGCCCAGAGCTAGTAGAAGGAAGGAAATAATAAAGATCAGAGCAGAAATAAATGACATAGAGGCTAAAGAAACAATACAGAGGATCAATGAAACCAGGAGCTGGTTCTTTGAAAAGGTAAACAAGATCGATGAACCTTTAACAAGACTCACCAAGAAAAAAAGAGAGAGGACTCAAATAAATAAAATTAGAAACGAGAGTGGAGAAATAACAACTGACACAACAGAAATACAAAATATTGTAAGAAAATACTATGAAGAACTGTACGCCAAAAAACTAGACAACCTAGATGAAATGGACAAATTCCTTGAATCATATAATCTTCCAAAAATCAATCTGGAAGAATCAGAAAACCTAAACAGACCAATTACAACAAATGAGATTGAAACAGCTATCAAAAAACTCCCAAAAAAGAAAAGTCCTGGGCCTGATGGCTTCACAAGTGAATTCTACCAAATATTCAAAAAAGAACTAACACCGATCCTTCTCAAGCTATTTCAAAAAATTCAAGAGGAAGGAAGACTCCCAAACTCCTTTTATGAGGCGAGCATAATTCTGATTCCAAAACCAGGCAAAGACAACACAAAAAAAGAAAATTATAGGCCAATATCCCTGATGAACTTAGATGCAAAAATCCTCAACAAAATATTAGCAAACCGGATCCAGCAATATATGGAAAAAAATCATACACAATGATCAAGTAGGATTTATTCTTGGGAGGCAAGGCTGGTACAATATTTGCAAATCAATCAATGTGATTCATCACATAAACAAAAGAAAGGAGAAAAACCACATGATAATTTCAATAGATGCAGAAAAGGCATGTGATAAAGTCTAGCACCCATTCATGATCAAAACTCTCAGCAAAGTGAGAATACAGGGAACATACCTCAACATGATAAAGGCCATCTATGACAAACCCACAGCCAACATCATACTCAATGGGCAAAAATTAAAAGCAATCCCCTTAAGATCAGGAACAAGGCAGGGGTGCCCCCTTTCACCACTCTTATTCAACATAGTTCTGGAAGTCCTCGCCACAGCAATCAGACAAGAAAAAGAAATAAAAGGCATCCAAATTGGAAAAGAAGAAGTAAAACTATCATTATTTGCAGATGACATGATATTGTATATAGAAAACCCTAAAGTCTCAGTCAAAAAACTACTAGACCTGATCAAAGAATTTGGCAAGGTGGCAGGATATAAAAACAACACTCAGAAATCAGAGGCATTTTTATACACTAATAATGAACTGTCAGAAAGAGAAATCAGGGAATCAATCCCCTTTACCATTGCAACCAAAAAAATAAAGTACCTAGGAATAAATCTAACTAAGGAGATTAAAGACTTGTACTCGGAAAATTATAAAACATTGATAAAAGAAATCAGGGAAGATACGAATAAGTGGAGGCATATATCGTGCTCATGGTTAGGAAGAATAAACATCATTAAAATGGCTATATTACCCAAAGCAATTTATAAATTCAATGCAATACCAATGAAAATACCAATGACTTACTTCAAAGACATTGAACACATATTCCAAAAATTTATATGGAACCAAAAAAGAACACGAATAGCCTCAGCAATCCTGAAAAGGCAGAAAAAAGCGGGAGGTATCACACTTCCAGATATCAAGTTATATTATAAGGCCATTGTACTCAAAACAGCATGGTACTGGCATAAGAACAGGCACATAGATCAATGGAACAGAACAGAGAACTCAGAAATAAACCCACAGCTCTATGGACAACTGATATTTGACAAAGGAGGTAAGACAATACAATGGAGTAAAGACAGCCTCTTCAACAAATGGTGTTGGGAAAACTGGACAGCTACCTGCAAAAAAATGAAACTAGACCACCAACTTACACCACTCACAAAAATAAACTCAAAATGGATAAAAGACTTGAATGTAAGCCGTGAAACCATAAGCATCTTAGAAGAAAACATAGGCAGTAAGCTCTCTGACATCTCTCGCAGCAATATATTTGCTGATTTGTCTCCACAGGCAAGTGAAATAAAAGACAGGATAAACAAATGGGACTTTATTAAACTAAAAAGCTTCTGCACAGCTAAAGACAATAAGAACAGAATAAAAAGACAAACTACACAATGGGAGAACATATTTGACATAGCGTCGGACAAGGGGTTAATAACCAAAATTTATAAAGAACTTGTAAAACTTAATACCAGGAAGACAAATAATCCAATCCAAAAATGGGCAAAAGAAATGAATAGACACTTCTCCAAAGAGGACACACAGATGGCCAATAGGCATATGAAAAAATGTTCAACATCACTAATCATTAGAGAAATGCAAATTAAAACCACAATGAGATATCACCTCACACCAGTCAGAATGGCGCTCATCAATAAAACAACACAGAATAAGTGCTGGCGAGGATGTGGAGAAAAGGGAACCCTCCTGCACTGCTGGTGGGAATGCAGACTTGTGCAGCCACTATGGAAAACAGTATGGAGATTCCTCAAGAAATTAAAAATCGAACTGCCTCTTGACCCAGCTATACCACTGTTAGGAATATAACCCAAGACCACCATAGCACTGTTTGAAAAGAAGAAATGCACCCCCATGTTTATGGCAGCATTGTTCACAATAGCAAAGATTTGGAAACAGCCCAAGTGTCCATCAGAGGACGAGTGGATTAAAAAGCTTTGGTATATATATACTATGGAATACTACTCAGCCATAAGAAATGATGACATAGGATCTTTTACAACAACATGGATGGGCCTTGATAACATTATACTGAGTGAAAGAAGTAAATCAGAAAAAACTAAGAACTATATGTTTTCATACATAGGTGGGACATAAAGATGAGTCTCAGAGACATGAACAACAGTGTTGGGGTTACAGGGTGGGGGGAGGAGAGGGAGGGGGTTGGGGGAGGGGAGGGTCACAAAGAGCATGACTTTTCAGCATTTGCCATATTCCCCCCTTAATCTATAGACAGACAGCAAATATTTATGTATGGTGTTCCCACTACAAAGACTGCTGTCTTAGGGACAAATGCTGATAAACTACTTCAGCAGTTCCTCCTTCTTCAAAGACTTATATGTAAACATAGAGCTCCATGTGTCATAGGACATACTCAAGCTCACTCCATGCTCCCTGGAGCTTTAGCACAAGGGAATGCCCCCTCCCTTTTTTTTTTTTAGTATTTTTTCTTTTATTTATTTATTTTTTGTATATTTCTGAGGATGGGGATGGGGAGGCAGTCGGACAGGATCCTGCATGTGCCTGACTGGGATCCATCTGGCATGCCTACCGGGGGGAATGCTCTGCCCATCTGGGATGTTGCTCTGTTACAACCCGAGCCATTCTAGCAACTGGGGCAGAGGCCGTGGGGCCATCCTTAGTGCCCATGGTGGATTTGCTCCGGTGGAGCCTTGGCTGTGGGTGGGAGGAGAGAAATGAAGAGGAAGGAGAGAGGGAGGAGTGGAGAGGTAGATGGGCACTTCTCCTGTGTTCTCTGGCCAGGAATCGAACCCGGGAATCCTGCACACCAGGCCAATGACTCCGACGGGTCTACTATATCATGCTTTTTACTTAAAAAAAAAAAATTACATTTCTTTTGAATGCTGATGAACAGGAGACACCAAATCTTTTTTGCCTGCAATCTACTACCTTCTTTATTAGATCTAGCTAATAACACTGTTCTGTCTTTTTTCTAAACAGCTCCAGATATATGGAAAAGATTTATATAGGCGGATGGGGATCCTCAAACCCCTCAGCGAGATCTTCTGAGAATGGCTTTTAAGATACCTAGAGGCAGAAAAAGCCCAATAGAGATCAGGGGAACTACCAGCTTTTAGGATACACCCTTAAAGGCTCCAATGCCCCAAAGAGGTCTCATAGGATGCCATCTGGGTCCTGCTTCAATAGTGGAAAGGAAGGTCATTGAGCTAAAGCCTGCCAGGCTTACACGCCTCTGCTGTGAGGAAACAGGGACACTGGAAGGTGGGCTTCCCCCTCGCTCCTCTAAGGGAGGGTTCAGTCTCTTCCAGTCCTGCTCCAGCCACCTATGACCTAATCTTGCCCAGAAAGCTGGGGTTTGTCACTGAAGGCTGAAGGTGCCCAGGGCTATCGGCCCCATCTACAACACTGTGGACGAGCCTAGGGTATTTCTTCCAAGAAGCAGGTAAACTGATCTCATTTGCACAAGGGCCACTTAACTATGTTTTGCCTGAATAGTCAGGTTTTTTATTCTTCCCTCAAAGATCTCTGTTGTGGGTGTTGATAGTCCTATTTTCTGCTGCTTTGCTTAATATATAGTGTTTCCTTTATCCCTCCTACCTCAATGCCCCACTCATATTTCAGGCTGGGACCTACTCCTAATTTAGAGCTCTCTTTCCTCCTTTAGCCAACTTGTATTATGAATTTACCTTTGCCAACCAGCTTAGTGTATCCCAAGGTTCTCTTTACCAGGCCACAGTCACAGAGCTCCAGGAAAAAGCTACCTGGTCTCAACTCTCCAGGCAGAGGAGAACAGAAGCTTCATATCCACGCATGCTTCAAATGGCTTTTTCCAGTCTACCTGAATCATTACCAGCTAGAAGCAGCGGTCATTGGGAATTGGACATGAGCTGCAAAATATAGAATGGTGACAACAATTCCAGTGCCATGCGGACTTTTCCTGTGGGGAACTTTCCTGGACTCCTGCTCCCTGTGACAGCTCCTAACAGACTGAACTGTGGTTGGGTTGCATTTTTCAGGGATTTGGCATGGTGTTGGGGCCAACTTGGACTTGGGGAACATGTTAAGGACACTACTCTTTTATGGATTCTTGCTGTATTGGCCAAGAGTTTGCTTAAAGGCTTTTAATCACTGTAAAAAAAAATAGAGGACTGGATGAAGAAGATGGGGCACATATACACTATGGTATATTATTCAGCTAGGAGAAATGGTAACATTGGATCACTTATAGAGGAATGGTGGAGTCTTGGTAGCATTGTGCGGGGTGGAATAAGCGAATCAGAAAGAAGCGGGAACTGCAGGATTCCATGCATTGGTGGGACATGGGAGCGGGACTGAGAGGCATGGACGGGAGTGTGGTGGCTATGGGGAGGTGGGGGGAGGGAGGGAGGGAGAAGGGGAGGGGGAGGGGTGCAGAGAGAACTGGATGGAGGGTGGCGGAGGATGATCTCGCTTCGGGTGATGGGTATGCAGCAGAACTAGATGACAGGATAACCTGGAAATGTTTTCTTTGAATGTATGTACCCTGATTTATTGATGTCACCCCATTAAAATAAAAATTTATTTAAAAAAAAAAAAAAAAGACCTCCTATACTGCAGGCAGTGACTAGGGCATCTTCTTCCCAGCCAAAACAGGTTACAAAGTGCGGAAAGCCTGAGGAGAGTGGTCCCACAGAGTGCTAGGCATGCTAAACAGGCCTGGAGGCTCATAGAAAATCACCTTGAGAGCAATTGACTCCCAGCCCCACCTGGTTATGCTGGCGGCTCTGACTGCCAGAGCCTTACACAGAGCCTTGTGTTGAGTGGGGATAGAGTGGGGATTTGCCAGCTCTTTGAGCCTCTCACTCCCCAGGCAGAGGCAGCAGCAGCCTCATAGCTAGACCTTCAGGCTGCTAATTTAGAAAGAAGAGACTAGGCGAGAGGCTCCGGGAAAATGGACTCTCTCATTGTCAGAGCCTGCAAATGCTAACAAGCCTTGACTACCAACGAGACTGAAGCCAAATATAAGACATTGCTGTAGAGTCTCATCAACTACAAATCCTTACCTAAGCATGCCACAGGGGCAGGGCCTGGGGTACAGAGTCACCAACCAAGAAGAGGGAAAGGAAAGAAAAAGGAAGAAGAAGTTCACCTCTCAAAATCAAGAAAAATCCACAGACTTTATAATTTGTTCCACTATTTTTTTGTTTCTTTCATCTTCTTGACTTTATTATTATTTCTATTTCCTCCACCTTGGTCCTTTTATTCTCTGCCCGTCTTATTCTTTCCTCTTCTTGAACTACACTACCCATAAGTGTTACATTTTATTTCTTTTCTTCTTCCTTACTCTCCATGAGGATTACACTCCAAAATCTTTAACTCTCTCTCTCTCTCTTTTTGTTTTTTTTCTTTTTTCTTCTTTTCCTTTTCCTCTTTTTCTCATTTCTCCCTCTCTATTAGTTTCTTCTTTTCTCCTTTTACTTTTCCTCTCATTCAATCCTCAATCACAGCAAATTATTTAATTTGGGACTCAACTTATTTCTGTGGCATTTTGTGTGCTTTTTACTTCGCTTTTTAACTCATTAGCATTCCTCCCAACCTAGAATCTCCATTCTATTTAGTTTTTGCTCCACTTAATACAATAGTTATTTCTTTTTCCTTTTTCCTGTTTCCCTCTTATCCCTCTCATTATATCTCTTAGTCGACCATCACTTCCAAGCAAATCATTTTATACTTGACCCAAATTTTTTCCTTTTATGCATTTTCTGGGTCCCTACTTTCTTTTTGGCCCCTTGAACACTTTCCCCCAACTCAGGCCCTCCATTATAGGCAGTTTTGTTCCATTTAGCATTATATAATTCAGAATTCATCACAATATTTTGCTAAGGAGGAGGGGAGAGGAGGGAAAGAGAAGAACGAAAAGGAAGGGAAATAATACATTATTATTGGGGGGGTTCCAATTTTTTTTCCTTTTTTTTTTTACTTTTTATTCTTTATTAATTCTCATTAGTGCTATCAACAAGACCACCCTCAGATGCCATTAAGAAAAAGGAAATTGAATATCATGGATACAAAAGATAGAGAAGTAGCACAGATAGATGTGGAAAAATCTATGGAGAAAAAAAATTAATATATTGGAAACCTTGGAACTAATTGACAGAGAATTTAAAATAGAAATCCTAAAAATACTCAGAGATATACAAGAAAACACAGAAAGGTAATTTAGGGAGCTCAGGAAACTAGTCAATGGACACAAAGAATATATTTCCAAGGAAATTGAAACTATAAAAACAAATCAGAGATGAAAAACTCAATTCATGAACTGAAAAACGAGGTAACAAGCTTAGCTAATAGAAAAGGCCAGATAGGAAGTAGGATTAGAGACATAGAAGACAAGCAACTTCATGCACAACAGAGAGAAGAAGAGAGAGACTCAAAAATTAAAAAAAATGAGAAAGCCCTACAAGAATTGTCTGACTCCATCAAAAAGAATAACATAAGAATAATAGGTATATCAGAGGGAGAAGAGAGAGAAAATGGAATGGAGAATATAGTCAAACAAATAATAGACGAGAACTTCCCAAGCCTGTGGAAAGAACTAAAGCCTCAAATTCAAGAAGCAAACAGAACACCGAGTTTTCTTAACCACAACAAACCTACTCCAAAGCACATCATAATGAAATTGGCACAAACCAACGACAAAGAAAAAAATTCTCAAGGTAGCCAGAGAAAAGAAGAATACAACATATAAAGGAAGGCCTATGAGATTATCATCAGATTTCTCAGCAGAAACTCTACAAGCGAGAAAAGAGTGGAACCCAATATTTAAAGCCATGAAAGAGAGGAACTTTCAGCCAAGAATACTATACCCATCAAAGCTATCCTTCAAGTACGAAGGAGAAATAAAAACATTTACAAATACAGAAAAGATGAGGGACTTTATCATGAGAAAAAGCCCACTCCAGGAAATACTAAAAGGGGTTTTCCAACCAGATTCAAAGAACAAAACAAAATAAAACCACAAGTAAAAGCTCCACTAAGAACACAATAAAACCAAATTTAAACTGTGACAACAAAAGCAAAAAAAAGGGGGGGAGAGGACAGAGATTAACAGTAGCAAAGGACGATGAAGTGCAGAAATACTCATAAGATAGGATACTACAATGAATATGGTAGGTACCCTTTTCATTACTTAATGGTAACCACCCTTGAAAAAACCACCACAGAAGCACTTGACTTAAAAAAGGTAGCAACAGCAGAAAGAAGTATGGAACACAAACAAACAAAAACAAATGAAAGAAAAACAAAAGAGAAGAATCAAACAAGATACAAAACTAACAGAAAGCAATTTTTAAAATGGCAAAAGGGAACCCACAAGTGTCAATAATTAAAATACACTAAATGTAAATGGATTAAATTCACCAATAAAAAGACACAGAGTAGCAGAATGAATTAAAAAAAAAATCCAACTGTATGCTGCCTACAAGAAACACATCTAAGCAACAAGGATAAAAACAAACTCAAAGTAAAAGGCTGGAAAACAATACTCCAAGCAAATAACATCCAAAAAAAAGCAGGTGTAGCAATAATCATATCTAATAATCCTGACTAAAGACAGAAAAAGTACTCAGAGACAAACATGGTCATTTTATAATGATTAAGGGGACACTGAATCAAGAAGACATAACAAACCTTAATATATATGCACCAAACCAAGGAGTACCAAAATATATGAGACAGCTACTTATTGACTTAAAAATAAAAATTGACAAAAATACAATCATACTTGGAGACCTCATTACACCGCTGATGGCTCTAGATCGGTCATCCAAACAGAGAATCAATAAAGATATATTGGCCTTAAATGAAATGCTAGAGCACCTGGATATGATAGAAATCTACAGGACACTTCATCCCAAAGCAAAAAAGTATACATTTTTCGCTAGTGTACATGGAACATTCTCAAGAATTGACCATATGTTGGGCCACTAAAATAACATCAGCAAATTCAGAAAAACTGAAATTGTACCACCAAGCATATTTTCTGATCATAAAACCTTGAAACTAGAATTCAACTGCAAAAAAGAGGTAAACAAACCCACAAAATTGTGGAAACTAAGCAACATACTTTTAAAAAATGAATGGGTCAAAGAAGAAATAAGTGCAGAGGTCAAAAGATATATACAGAAAAATGAAAATGACAATATGACATATCAGAATCTCTGGGATGCAGCAAAAGCAGTAATAAGAGGTATGTTCATATCATTTCAGGCCTATATGAACAAACAAGAGAGAGCCCAAGTGAACCACTTAACTTCACACCTTAAGGACTAGAAAAAGAAGAACAAAGAAAACCCAAAACCAGCCGAAGAAAGGAGATAATAAAAATCAGAGAAGAAATAAATGAAATAGAGAACAGAAAAACTATAGAAAAAATTAATAAAACAAGGAGCTGGTTCTTTGAAAAGATCAAAAAAATTGACAAACCCTTGGCAAGACTCAGCAAGGAAAAAAGAGAAAGGACTCATATAAACAAAATCCAAAATGAAAGAGGAGAAATCACCACAGACATCATAGATATACAAAGAATTATTGTAGAATACTATGAAAAACTATATACCACCAAATTCAACAATCTAGAAGAAATGGATAAATTCCTAGAACAATACAACCTTCCTAGACTGAGTCATGAAGAAGCAGAAAGCCTACACAGACCAATTAGCAGGGAGGAAATAGAAAAAACTATTAAAAACCTCCCCAAAAATAAAAGTCCAGGCCCAGACAGTTACACTAGTAAATTCTATCAAACATTCAAAGAAGACTTGGTTCCTATTCTACTCAAAGTCTTCCAAAAAATTGAAGAAGAAGCAATACTTCCAAACACATTTTATGAGGCCAACATAACCCTCATACCAAAACCTGGCAAGGACGGCACAAAAAATGAAAACTACAGACCAATATCTCTAATGAATATAGATGCTAAAGTACTAAACAAAATACTGGCAAATCAAATACAACAACATATTAACAAAATAATACATCATGATCAAGTGGGATTCATACCAGAATCACAAGTATGGCTCAACATATGTAAAATGGTTAATGTAATACACCATATCAACAAAACAGAGAACAAAAAGCACATGATCTTATTAATAGATGCAGAAAAGACATTCGATAAAATATAATACAACTTTATGTTTAAGACACTCAACAAAATGGGTATAGAAGGAAAATATCTCAACATGATAAAGGCCATTTATGATAAACCATCAGCCAACATCATATTAAATGGCATAAAACAGAGGACTTTCCACCTTAAATCAGGAACAAGAGAGGGTTGTCCACTCTCTCCACTCTTATTTAACGTGGTGCTAGAAGTTCTGGCCAGAGCAATCAGACAAAAGAAAGAAAAGCATCCATATCGGAAAAGAAGAAGGAAAGGTATTACTTTTTGCAGATGATATGATCCTATACATCAAAAACCCCAAAGACTCCACAAAAAGATTACTAGAAACAATAAGCCAATACAGTAAGGTCACAGGATACAAAATTAACATACAGAAGTCAATAGCCTTTCTATATGCCAACAATGAAATATAAGCAAATGAACTAAAAAAAATTAATCCCCTTCATGATTGCTACAAAAAAAATAAAATACCTAGGAATAAACATAACAAAGAATGAAAAGGACCTATATAACAAAAACTACAAAGCATTGTTAAAGGAAATCGAAAAAGATACAACGAGATGGAAAAATATTCCTTGTTCTTGGATAGGAAGAATAAATATAATCAAAATGGACATATTACCCAAAGGAATTTATAAATTTAATGCAATTTCCATCAAAATTCCTATGACATTTTTTAAAGAAATGGAGCAAAAAATCATCAGATTTATATGGAACTATAAAAAACCCCGAATAGCCAAAGCAATTCAAAGGAAAAAGAATGAAGCTGGGGGCATTACAATACCTGACTTCAAACTATATTATAGGGCCACGACAATCAAAACAGCATGGTACTGGCAGCAAAATAGACACTCAGACCAATGGAACAGAATAGAAAGTTCAGAAATAAAACCACATATATATGGTCAAAGAATTTTCAATAAAGGGGCCAAAAACACATAATGGAGAAAAGAAAGCCTCTTCAACAAATGGTGCTGCGAAAACTGAAAAGCCACATGCAAAAGAATGAAACTCGACTACAGCTTGTCCCCTTGTACTAAAATTAATTCAAAATAGATCAAAGACCTAAATATAAGACCTGAAACAATAAAGTACATAGAAGAAGACATAGGTACTAAACTCATGGACCTGGGTTTTAAAGAGCATTTTATGAATTTGACTCCAAAGGCAAGAGAAGTGAAGGCAAATATAAATGAATGGGACTACATCAGACTAAAAAGTTTTTGCTCAGCAAGAGAAACTGACAACAAAATAAACAAACCGCCAACTAAATGGGAAATGATATTTTCAAACAACAGGTCAGATAAGGTCCTAATATCCAAAATATACAAAGAACTCATAAAACTCAAAAACAAACAAACAAACAATCCAATAAAAAAATGGGAAGAGGATATGAACAGACACTTCTTCCAGGAAGAAATACAAATGGCCAACAGATATATGAAAAGATGCTCAGCTTCATTAGTTATTGCATTATAGAAATGCAAATCAAAACTACAATGAGATACCACCTCACACCTGTTAGATTAGCTATTATCAACAAGACAGGTAATAGCAAATGTTGGAGAGGCTGTGGAGAAAAAGGAACCCTCATCCACTGTTGGTGGGAATGTAAAGTAGTACAACCATTATGGAAGAAAGTATGGTGGTTCCTCAAAAAACTGAAAATAGAACTACCATATGACCCAGCAATCCCTCTACTGGGTATATACCCCCAAAACTCAGAAACATTGATATGTAAAGATGCATATAGCCCCATGTTCATTGCAGCATTGTTCACATTGGCCAAGACATGGAAACAACCAAAAAGCCCTTCAGTAGAAGACTGGATAAAGAAGATGTGGCACATATACACTATGGAATACTACTCAGCCATAAGAAATGATGACATCGGATCATTTACAACAAAATGGTGGGATCTTGATAACATTATACAAAGTGAAATAAGTAAATCAGAAAAAAACAAGAACTACATGATTCCATACATTGATGGGACATAAAACCGAGAGGAAGAGACATGGACAGGAGTGTGGTGGTTACCAGGGGTTGGGGGGAGTGGGGGCATGGGAGGGAAGGAGGGAGAGGGGATGGGGGAGGGGGAGGAGCACAAAGAAAACTAGATAGAGGGTGATGGAGGACAATCTGACTTTGGGTGATGGGTATGGAACATAATTGAATGACAAGATAACCTAGACATGTTTTCTCTGAATATATGTATCCTGATTTATTGATGTCACCCATTAACATTAATAAAAATATATTTATAAAAATAATTTTACTTAGCATTCAAATAGACATATTTTAGTACTCAGTTTTTTAAGTGTAGAAATAAACTTGGAAATGAAATGTGACTTGAACTCGAAATAATTTTTTGGCAGGGAGGAAGCAGACTGCCTGCTGGGAATCTATGCCAATTTAAAGCCAGCTTATCAGGGAAGTGAGTCTGAATGAGGAAAGCCACATACATGCTCCGCCCCAGAAGGAGGTTCTGCTCAGGAGTGATGGGACACTCAGCTCCCATTCTACTAAGAGCAGGAGGGCTTCCTCTTCTGCCAGCAGTCAGTCCGTTAGTGACTCACAGTCAACTGAGTCCAGTTGTACTTTGATACCCTTTTTCTCTCCCTGCCTTGCACTGAGTCAGCAAGCATCATTCATCTCTAAGAAAAATCGGAAGCAGGTCAGGACGATCACTGTCCATTAGTTATAGCTTTTGCTGGCAGAAAAGGAAACAGAGTCCTTTCTTTTCATTAGCTGCTGTGACAGCAGGCTTAAAGGATGTGCCACCTGTGTCCATCATTTAGTCTAAGTTCAATGTAAATGTCATAATATAAAAAATTTAACAAATGTTAGTGTCCATAATGTTCCTGTTCATTATATATATTTGGTTATTAACTAGGTTTCCTAATTTTCCTTTTTATTTATGTTTATTTTTTATGATGCATTGGTTTTGAGTGTATAGCTTAGTAGTTAGAAAATCATACACTTTACATAGAGTTTCCTTCAATATTTCCACTACCCCAACTGTTACCATAGGTTTTATAATTTTCTTACTTTTTTTTAGATTTTATTTATTCATTTAGAGAGAGAGAGAGAGAGAAGTGGGGAGGAACAGGAAGCATTAACTTCTATATGTGCCTTGACCAGGCAAGTCCAGGGTTTTGAACCGGCAACCTCAGCATTCCAGGCAAAATTTTCTTAATGATTTCCGAGAGCTCACTGTGATACGGACCCAGTGTTGTGTAGCAGACCTCAGTATTGTGTATAGAGAGTTGGACATAAAGTGGAACTTTAAACTTGCTTTTGGTAACTGCTTAGAGTAGAAAATTCCCAATAGTCTGTACAAGGAAGTTAAGCATTAAACGGAGCTTGCCTGTGGCAGTAGCTTAGAGTGAAAAATTTTTACAATCCCAAATAGTTAGATATCTTGACTTAAATCTTGCCTGCAGAGGCAGATGCTTTAGCCTTGCAGCAATTACAGGAAGAACTGTAATCAGCTTTAGAACAAAGAATGCTTTCTACTGAAATGTTAAGAATGTTGTGCATACATGGTGTAATAGCTATGGCTTTGTGGTTTATCCCCTTAAATACTGCTCTCTCCCTAGGCTCGGGGCTGTTAGCTGTGTCACTGTATGGATTCTCAGCTAGCAGTCACAGGCTGGCTAATAAAAGCTCTTTAAATTTATAATCAATTTGGGCTCTGATCAATAATTACTTGCGTTCAGTCCAAAACACTCACCATTATTTTTTTTTATAATTTTTAAATTTTATTTAGAAGATGAACTTTAATCTTGTGACATGAGAGTATGTACATGGTTTTCAGGTAAACAGTTCTATGACTTTTGAACTGTTGATTATGTTGTACAGTATACCCTTCACCCAAAGTCAAATCATTTTCCTTCTCCCTCGGCCCCTGGTAACCACAATTTCACTTGCTATTATCTAGATTACTCTAGATGCCTTATATATAAGTGGAATCATGCAATTTTTGTCCTTCTGTGGCTGGCTTATGTCACTTAGCATAATGTCCCCCAGATTCATCCATGATCTTGTCAATGACAGTTTCTTTTTAAAGGCTAATATTCCACTGTGTGTATACACCACATTTTCTTTATCCTTTCATCTGATGATGGATATTTGGGTTGTTTCCCTATCTTGGCTAATGTAAATGCTGTCATATTGACTTAGGGATGCAGATATTCCTTTGAGATCCTGATTTCAATTTTTTTGAATATATGCCCAAGGATGGAAATGTTGGATCATATGGCTGTTTTGTTTTTAATTGTTTGAGGAACCTCCATACTGTTGTGTTTTGTTTTTCATAGTGGCTGCACTATTTTACATTCCCACCATCAGTGTATAAGAATTTGAGTTTTGCCACATTATTGCAAACACAGATCCCAAACTGGTATATGCACCTTTGTGATAATAGTACCTTGTGGCTTTTTTTATACAGTTTTGCATGAGTTGTACTTTGATCTGGCTTGTTTTCTCCAGTCTAAATACAAGCAGATATCTATATTTTAGCTGTCCTTTTGTGTTTTCATAGACAAGCATTTGTCTTGCTAGTTTTCACTTTCTTTCTTCATTGCTTCCTCCTTCTCTCCTTCCTTTCTATCTGTGGATCTGTCTGCTTGTGTATCATAAACATGATTTTAAGAGCACAGATGAGACTCAGGAAGCATGTTTCAGTGACTGTTTTTGAACCAGCATGGTTATTGTTTACAGATGACCTTATTTGAATGAAAACAACTTTTTGTTTTGTTTTGTTTTGTGTTTTTAGTGTGAGAACTGTTTCCCACTTAGTTGCCTGTTTAGGAGCCTTAGGGAGGAAAGTTAGTGACACCTCTTGGTTTTTCACAGCAAAAAGGGGAAACAGGAGAAAAAGCCATTGTTGCTATTACCATCTCTTATTAACTGATGTTTAATGTAGATTTGAAATAGAAACTGACCCATTATTATTTTATAACTAATATTGGCTTCTAAATCAATGAAATTTTTAAAAAGTTTTTATTTGTATCTTTTCATTTTTTCCACTAAAAAACAACCTTGAATCCTTATTATATAACTTATCTTCAAAAATAGTCTTTTTATTTTGTCCAAGATTTTGTATATAATTTCCAGTTATTTTATTTAAATGGAATTGCTTCCTTTCTGTAAGGCTTATTGTAGCCAGTTTCCTCTCTTTAAGAAAGAAAAGGACATGAGTTTTTAGGAAGGGACATGTTTCTTTCAAGCAACTGTTGCCCTCTAGTGGATTAAACATGACAATGCACTTTTTAGACACCTGGCTCACTCTCTGGGAAGAATGTCTTTTGGTAAGCAAGAGAGATTGCTATGCAGAATAAAAAAAGATATAATTTATTTTGCCAGATGTTACAAATGCATTGGATTAAATCAGATAGTATTATAAGGATAATTGACTACCTAATCAATTTAAAACTTAGAAATGCATAAAACATCATAAATAAAATTAAAAATAAATAAACTAGAGAAAATCACTCCTAACAAATGGCATAGAAATTAAGCAAAGTGTACAAGAGATTTGGAAATCTACAAGAAAATAAAAACAGAAATTGCATTTAAAAAGTGAGTAAGTAGATCGGTCATCCAAACAGAGAATCAACAAAGATATAGTGGCCTTAAACAAAACACTAGAGCACCTGGATATGATAGACATCTACAGGACATTTCATCCCAAAGTGACTGAGTATACTTTTTTCTCCAGTGTACATGGATCATTCTCAAGAATTGACCATATGTTGGGCCACAAAAAGAACATCAGCAAATTCAGAAAAATCGAAGTTGTACCAAGCATATTTTCTGATCATAAAGCCTTGAAACTAGAATTCAACTGCAAAAAGAGCAAAAAAATCCCACAAAAATGTGGAAACTAAACAACATACTTTTAAAAAATGAATGGGTCAAAGAAGAAATAAGTGCAGAGATCAAAAGATATATACAGACTAATGAAAATGACAATACAACATATCAGAATCTATGGGATGCAGCAAAAGCAGTGATAAGAGGGAAGTTCATATCACTTCAGGCATATATGAACAAACAAGAGGGAGCCCAAGTGAACCACTTAACTTCACACCTTAAGGAACTAGAAAAAGAAGAACAAAGACAACCCAAAACCAGCCGAAGAAAGGAGATAATAAAAATCAGAGCAGAAATAAATGAAATAGAGAACAGAAAAAGTATAGAAAAAATTAATAGAACAAGGAGCTGGTTCTTAGAAAAGATCAACAAAATTGACCAACCCTTGGCAAGACTTACCAAGGAAAAAAGAGAAGGAATTCATATAAACAAAATCCAAAATGAAAGAGGAGAAATCACCATGGACACCGTAGATATACAAAGAATTATTGTAGAATACTATGAAAAACTTTATGCCACTAAATTCAACAACCTAGAAGAAATGGATAAATTCCTAGAAAAATACAACCTTCCTAGACGGAGTCAAGAAGAAGCAGAAAGCCTAAACAGACCTATCAGTAGAGAAGAAATAGAAAAAACCATTAAAAACCTCCCCAAAAATAAAAGTCCAGGCCCTGACAGCTATACCAGCGAATTTTATCAAACATTCAAAGAAGACTTGGTTCCTATTCTACTCAAAGTCTTCCAACAAATTGAAGAAGAAGCAATACTTCCAAACACATTTTATGAGGCCAACATAACCCTCATACCAAAACCAGGCAAGGATGGCACAAAAAAAGAACACTACAGACCAATATCTCTAATGAATACAGATGCTAAAATACTAAACAAAATACTAGCAAATCGAATACAACAACATATTAAAAAAATAATACATCATGATCAAGTGGGATTCATCCCACAATCTCAAGGATGTTTCAACATACGTAAAACGGTTAACGTAATACACAATATCAACAAAACAAAGAACAAAAACCACATGATCTTATCAATAGACGCAGAAAAGGCTTTCGATAAAATACAACACAATTTTATGTTTAAGACTCTCAACAAAATGGGTATAGAAGGAAAATATCTCAACATGATAAAGGCCATATATGATAAACCATCAGCTAACATCATATTAAAAGGCACTAAACTGAAGGCTTTCCCCCTTAAATCAGGAACAAGACAGGGTTGTCCACTCTCTCCACTCTTATTTAATGTGGTACTAGAGGTTCTAGCCAGAGCAATCAGACAAGACAAAGAAATAAAAGGCATCCATATCGGAAAAGAAGAAGGAAAGGTATCACTTTTTGCAGATGATATGATCCTATACATCAAAAACCCCAAAGAATCCACAAAAAGACTACTAGAAACAATAAGCCAATACAGTAAGGTCACAGTATACAAAATTAACATACAGAAGTCAATAGCCTTTCTATATGCCAACAATGAAACATTTGAGAATGAACTCAAAAGAATAATCCCCTTCACAATTGCAACAAAAAAAATAAAATACTTAGGAATAAACATAACAAAGAATGTAAAGGACTTATATAATAAAAACTATAAACCATTGTTAAGGGAAATCGAAAAAGAATAATGAGATGGAAGAATATACCTTGTTCTTGGTTAGAAAGAATAAATATAATCAAGATGGCCATATTATCCAAAGCAATATACAAATTTAATGCAATTCCCATCAAAATTCCAATGACATTTTTTAAAGAAATGGAGCAAAAAATCATCAGATTTATATGGAACTATAAAAAACACCGAATAGCCAAAGCAATCCTAAAGAAAAAGAATGAAGCTGGGGGCATTACAATACCTGACTTCAAACTCTATTATAGGGCCACGACAATCAAAACAGCATGGTATTGGCAGAAAAGTAGACACTCAGACCAATGGAACAGAATAGAAAGTCCAGAAATAAAACCACATATATATAGTCAAATAATTTTTGATAAAGGGGCCAACAACACACAATGGAGAAAAGAAAACCTCTTCAATAAATGGTGCTGGGAAAACTGGAAAGCCACATGCAAAGAAATGAAACTGGACTACAGTTTGTCCCCCTATACTAAAATTAACTCAAAATGGATCAAAGATCTAAACATAAGACCTGAAACAATTAAGTACATAGAAGAAGACATAGGACTAAACTCATGGACCTGGGTTTTAAAGAGCATTTTATGAATTTGACTCCAAAGGCAAGAGAAGTGAAGGCAAAAATTAATGAATGGGACTACATCAGACTAAGAAGTTTTTGCTCAGCAAGAGAAACTGATAACAAAATAAACAGAAAGCCAACTAAATGGGAAATGATATTTTCAAACAACAGCTCAGATAAGGGCCTAATATCCAAAATATACAAAGAACTCATAAAACTCAACAACAAACAAACAAACAATCCAATAAAAAAATGGGAAGAGGATATGAACAGACACTTCTCCCAGGAAAAAATACAAATGGCCAACAGATATATGAAAAGATGCTCATCTTCTTCAGTTATTAGAGAAATGCAAATTGAAACTGCAATGAGATACCACCTCACACCTGTTAGATTAGCTATTATTAACAAGACAGGTAATAGCAAATGTTGGAGACGCTGTGGAGAAAAAGGAACCCTCATTCACTGTTGGTGGGAATGTAAAGTAGTACAACCATTGTGGAAGAAAGTATTGTGGTTCCTCAAAAAACTGAAAATAGAACTACCTTATGATCCAGCAATCCCTCTACTAGGTATATACCCCCAAAACTCAGAAACATTGATTCGTAAAGACACATGCAGCCCCATGTTCATTGCAGCATTGTTCACAGTGGCCAGGACATGGAAACAACCAAAAAGCCCATCAATAGATGACTGGATAAAGAAGATGTGGCACATATACACTATGGAATACTACTCAGCCATAAGAAATGATGACATCGGATCATTTACAGCAAAATGGTGGGATCTTGATAACATTATACAAAGTGAAATAAGTAAATCAGAACAATCCAGGAACTGCATTATTCCATACGTAGGTGGGATATAAAAGTGAAACTAAGAGACATTGATAAGAGTGTGGTGGTTATGGCGGGAGGGGGGGAAAGGAGAGGAAAAGGGGGAGGTGGAGGGGCACAAAGAAAACTAGATAGAAGGTGACAGAGGACAATCTGACTTTGGGTGATGGGTATGCAACATAATTGAACGACAAGATAACCTGGACTTGTTATCTTTGAATATATGTATCCTGATTTATTGATGTTGCCCCATTAAAAAAATAAAATTATAAAAAAATAAGTGAGTAAAGGCTATGGCAATATCTACAAGAGAGAACCTAAAAAGCAGCAATCAATAGTTATTAGCAGGCCCTGGCAGGTTGGCTCAGTGGTAGAGCGTCGGCCTGGCATGCAGAAGTCCCGGGTTCGATTCCCGGCCAGGGCACACAGGAGAGGTGCCCATCTTCCTCTCCACCCCTCCCCCTCTCCTTCCTCTCTGTCTCTCTCTTCCCCTCCCGCAGTGAGGCTCCATTGGAGCAAAGATGGCCTGGGTGCTGGGTATGGCTCCTTGGCCTCTGCCCCAGGCACTAGAGTGGCTCTGGTCACGGCAGAGCAACGCCCCGGAGGGGCAGAGCATCACCTTTTGGTGGGCAGAGCGTTGCCCCCTGGTGGGCGTGCCGGGTGGATCCTGGTCGGGCACATGCGGGAGTCTGTCTGACTGTCTTTTTCTATTTCCAGCTTCAGAAAAATACAAAAAAAAAAAAAAAGTTATTAGCAGTCAGAGAAATGCAAATTAGAACAATAACTTATTACTCTCAAATGCTAGAGTGACCAAAAAGTGTAGAAAAATATAGAAATTTAGGAATTCTCTGCACTGCCTGTATGGGAGGGGAGGGAGGATGTTAAAGGTGGATTATGACTCACAATAAAAGGTGCAATGCTGATCATGTCCATGAGAAGAGGAGTGTCATTAACTCAACTCTCTACTGAGGTCCAACACCAGAAAAGAAAACAGAGAAAAAGAAAAACTTTAACAACCTAGTAGAAATAAATGATCAAAGGGCATAAAGACTGAATGTAAACAAGGAAAAATCATACAAGAAACAATGTTCGTTTCTTAGTTGCCAAAGAAATAAAATATAAAGGAAGTATGGAGGTAACATCTTTTGTCTATCACCCAGTCAAGAAATTTAATAAAATATCCTATATATTGGGGAGTATTAAGAGGCGCTCACAAAGAGCTAGTCATTTAAATTGCTAATTTTTGCTGAAAGGTTTCTATGAAGAACATTAAAGAAAGAGATAAACACTTTAGTTACTTTTGTCATTCCTCTTCTAGGAATTTCCTAAGTAGATCATTGGATAACAGCATAAAGATATTAATATGGCCAATATTTACATTAAAAGATAAAATCAAACTCAATATCCAACAATACTTAAATCATTATCAAAAATTCATAATGAAGGAATATATAATATGTGTTCAAAGAATATTTACTGCACAGGAAAATGCTTAAGAAATAATGATAACTGAGAAAAATACAAGATTGTATATATTATGCTGGAAAAAACATAAAATGTTAACAGTAGTTATCTTTGAATAGTAGTATTACAGTATTACTGGGGATTTTTTTCTTCTCCATAAATTTCTATATTTTCCTTAGGTCACTAAAAATATATGTATTTCTACTGTAGTTGGAAAATATGCATTGACTCAGGCATCAGGGGGCCATCTTGACTTGTGAGGAACAGGTAATCTGAGAAGGAAGGACGTGAAGTTGGGTCTATGCAGAAATACTCCCTAGGGATGATAAAGTAATTTCCAGGAGTGTTTTTGTAGTTACTGCTCTTTATTTTGTTTGTTTGTTTGCTTGTTTAGTAACTGTTCTTTAGAGGCCAGAGCTTTATAAAACACAGTGAGAAGAAAGGTGGGCAGGACCTGTGGTCCATCAGGACTCCCGCTGCCAAGTCCAGGTCATTTAGAGAAGCTAAGATGTGCAGAGTAAAATAGAAGCAGTAGATAATCAATGTTCCACTCACATTCAATATCAAAAGGTCACCCAACCTGAGAATTTTTGATGAATAAAGCCAGTGCCCTTTTCAAACATGGAGGCACTCAACACTACCTTGTCCACCCAAGATGGGGTTCTGGGTAGTTTTGATAATGTCTAGGAAGCTAGATAGCGGCATTTTATCCAGTATCAGTTAAGGATAAACCTGTAAACCCAAACTTTCAGGAAAATTAATTATCATTTGAAGAGTTATTGAAGAGAGGGTTATTGAAATAAAATGTGTAGAGATTTAAGGTAATTACATCTGGGCTGTACAAACCCAGAAATGCTTTTGCAAAACTACTTACAGATTCTACACTGCCTTGCAGGACTCTGATGCAGAAAACCTAAGTCCAGGCCTAATGGAGACAGACTTGCAGAGGAATGTGGTGGGTTGACCATGACAGAAACACTTTTCCAGCCAAGCCTCAATAGCTGATGACCTTGAAATACCTCAACCTAAAGACCATCTATAGGGGGTAGGTAGAGAAAAGGAATAGGACTCCCAAATACCTTTGAGAGTCAATGAACTCAAACTTTAATTCTGGAAAGGTAATCGGGATTCTCAGCAGTGGAGGTGAACAAGGGTCTTATTGAGAAGAAACGTGAATATCCAGAAGATACAGTTGGGTGGTGAGGAGCTCAGAGGCGGCAAAGAGTGACTGCAAAAAGTGGGGGTGGGAAGAGCAAGGAAACTTGCAGGGCAATGATATGAGAGCAACACAGTAAGTATTGTGTTGTAAAACATGACCATTAAAAATCAGTAGAGTAGAAATAAGAAATATATATCAGAGAGAAAAAGATGGCAGCGGAGTAGGCGGATGCACAGACGCCCAGCTCTCACCACCAAACGGGAATACAAATCAATTTAGGAAAAATCAGGATGAGAAACCAACTCTGAACTGCAAGAACGGCTCTCAAAAACCAAGGAGCAAAGAAGAAACCACAGGAGTCCTGGTAGGGAGCCCCTGAACCTCCTCTGCTTGCCGGAATGGAGGGGGGGTGGGGCTGAGAGCCCAGAGAGGATCTCAGAGGGAGGGGAGCAGAAACTACTGCTCACAGCCACTTGCCAGGCGACCAGGGAGCGAGGTGCATTGAAAGGACCAGGTTATCTCCCAGGTGGAGAGGACAGGGAGAGGGACAGACTGTGAGGGGCTAAGGAATGCAGGAGACGAGCTAAAAAAGCTGACTCATCCATGCTGGAGGCGGCCATAGCTGGGCGAGGGACTGAACCTTTCACAAAACAGAGCTGAAGTGCTTCCGGATCAAAGATATCCGGACATCTCTCCAGCTCCAATCAGCGCAACAAGACACAGCTGAAAACAAGAAGTGGAAAGGAGGGGCAGTAACTCAGGTCTCCATGGAGATCTGAGATACACCTCCCCCTACTGAAGCTGAGAAAACACCCTGCCCCAAGTGAGTTTAGCTGGCTAAAGAGTCTCAGGTTACACCCATCGCATTCCTGGATACAGTTTCAAGGAAGCCCCCTGCTGAGATCAGCAAACAAGACTATCACCTGTTAAGAAAACAAACAAATCAAGACTTCAAAGCTGCCCAAATCCAAAAGTGGATTACAGATAACAGCTGATACCAACCCAAGAAGACCTAGAAATAACACAACTGAAAACTGGAGGCAGACAACACCAAGCCTAGACTCAACCAACTCTATAAATAAAACACCCAAAAAAGAGGATGAGAAGACAAAGGAGTGCAATCCAAATGAAACCACAAGAGACACCTTCGAGAGATGAACTGAGTGATATGGAAATAATCAAACTTCCAGATGCGGAGTTCAAAATAATGATTGTAAGGATGCTTAGGGATCTTAG